>NC_067422.1:322849-543668 GCF_009764475.1 Pristis pectinata
AGACAAGATGGGCTGAATAGCCTTCTTGGTGATGTAAATTTTCTGTGATTCTATGATCTTCTATTGAAGGTCTGTACCAAGTGGTTACTCACCCTCATTATTCGGTTCTTCCTCAAGTTACTCCTATATCATTGTGGGTCTTCAGCTTGGCCCCCACCATCCTGGCTGTGGGTCTTGCCCTCGGTCCAGTCAGGAGACAATGACCATGTTCATCAACGACCAGTTTATCAAGTTCATGGTAGAGAAGAACACTGTAAGAGAGTTTAGTTGCTCAATACAGCACAGCTCAGACTGATACCAAGGTGACTTATGGTCCCACTGAGCTCCTGGTGTTGGGGAATCTGAAATTGGTATTGGTAGTGGTTTATTATTGTCACGTGTACTAAGATACAGTGAAAAACTTAGTTTTGCAAGCCAACCATACAGATCATTTCAAAAACATAAGTACTTTGAGGTAGTACAAGGTGAAAGCAGTAACAGAATGCAGAATATAGTGTTACAGTTATAGTTTGTGGCCTCACTGGCACATTTGTAGCTCCAAGCTGAGTGAGCAGGCTTCTGACAGAGGATAGACTTTATCCTCAAAACCAACCCTCGGGCAGTGTGGCTTCTAAAAGATGAACAGCAGCTGAGACCCTCCCTCACTGCCCCCTCTGTGATCTTTCCTGCTCTTCAACTATGTGCTCCCCTAGTCCTCGCTCCATCCTTTCCCTCCACCTTTTTATACTGGCCATCTCCCCCTTTCCTCCAGTCCAGGTGAAGGGTCTCAACCCGAGATGTCGACTATTCATTTCCCTCCCTAGATGCTGCTCGACCCGCTGAGTTCCTCCAGAGCCTCGTGTTGCAAGCAGCAGCTGTGACTGGCTTTCAGAATGAGCGAGTTGTGGGTGCTGGCAGCAGTGTTGTCCCCCACCAATGGGGTGCTCATGGATTGCATTCCTTTGCTGTAAATGGAGATTTGTCAACAGTGAATGGGAGTATAATGGCCATGCGTGTTCCTGCACTCAGGGGATGCCCACAGTGGCACCAAGTCCTCACGGTCACTCTACCTGTTGCCGTAGAGAAGTCGCTGGTGTCAGTGACCCTAATGCTGTAGTGGGCAGCAACCTGAGAGATGAGGCAAATTCCAGCTGCTGCAACCTGTAACGGTGACTTGGACAGTGAGAGCAGTGCAGGGACGTGTTCCGAACTGGAATTGGTTTATTATTGCCACATGTACCAAGGTACAGTGAAAAACTTGTCTTGCATACCGTTTATACAGATCAATTCATTACACAGTGCATTGAGGAAGTACAAGGTAAAACAAAACAGAATGCAGAATAAAGTGTCACAGCAACAGAGAAAGTGCAGTGCAGGCAGACAATAAGGTGCAAGGACAAACACGGTAGATGTGTGTTGAAGTTTTACGGATTCACAGGTCTAAGTGAGGATCATCTTGTAGAAATGTTGCGTTAGTAAACATTCTCTTCTGAGAGGTGTTGTAGAGTGTGAATCCTTGTGAAGTCTTCAGTGAGGAGTCCTCCTAAAAGTGACCACTAAGGGTGTCTGGGAGTCCTCTGGTCCAGCTCCTCCTCATCCATCAGGAGCAATGAGCAGAGTAAACTGTAAGCCTGTGGTATGCTGTAGCAGTATTGGCCGTAAATGCTGTCAAGTGCCACTAGCCCTTAAATACCAGTTCTGGGGCTGCCAAATATTTGGACCTTGAGAAAATGATGGCCTGCCTGAACAGACCGATGTAGTCGAAAGTCACGTGACAAATTTTGGGCATTGCATTACTGCTGACAGCATTAGGGAGCAGGAAAACCATGCTCATAAATAAGATGGGGTTGGCACACAGTCCTAACAGGCACAGAGATGTTACTGCGTTGCCCCACAGCAGCACTCATCCCGAATGGATTTATCGATTTCTTGCTCAGAATATCTTAAGATTGAAGTTTTGGGTCCATAATTGCTCATTCGTAAAGCACAAAGTGAGCATGGAGGTAATGCAAATGGAAAGTCAGTCTTTATTGCAAGAGGTATAGATTATAAAAGAGGGGAAATGTGATGCAAGTTTACAGGACATGGGTGACACCACAGCTGGAGCACCGCACAGTTTCAGTCACTGTGTTTCAGGAAGGATGACATGCCTTCGGGACCAGAAGCAGCACATCTCTCAGTGGTGTAGTGAATATCTCCCTCCCCTGAGAGCGTGGGGACAGGATCAGTGAATACATTCAAAACTGAGATTGACAGATTGTTAATCCAGGTCTATTGAGAGAGGTGGGGGGGGGGGGGGGGGGGAGGAGAGAGAGGTGGGGGGGAGGAGGAGGAGGAGAGGGAGAGAGGTTGGGGGGAGGAGGAGGAGGAGGAGAGGGAGAGAGGTTGGGGGGGAGGAGGAGGAGGAGGAGAGGGAGAGAGGTTGGGGGGGAGGAGGAGGAGGAGAGGGAGAGAGGTGGGGGGGAGGAGGAGGAGGAGGAGAGGGAGGTTGGGGGGGAGGAGGAGGAGGAGAGGGAGGTTGGGGGGGAGGAGGAGGAGGAGAGGGAGGTTGGGGGGAGGAGGAGGAGGAGAGGGAGGGGGGAGGAGGAGGAGGAGGAGAGGGAGGTTGGGGGGAGGAGGAGGAGGAGGAGAGGGAGGTTGGGGGGGAGGAGGAGGAGAGGGAGGTTGGGGGGGAGGAGGAGGAGAGGGAGGTTGGGGGGCAGGAGGAGGAGAGGGAGGTTGGGGGGGCAGGAGGAGGAGAGGGAGGTTGGGGGGGAGGCAGGAGGAGGAGAGGGAGGTTGGGGGGGAGGAGGAGGAGGAGGAGAGGGAGGTGGGGGGAGGAGGAGGAGGAGGAGAGGGAGGTGGGGGGGAGGAGGAGGAGGAGAGAGGGAGGTGGGGGGGAGGAGGAGGAGAGGGAGGTGGGGAGCGGGAGGAGGAGGAGAGGGAGGGGGGAGCGGGAGGAGGAGAGGGAGGGGGGAGCGGGAGGAGGAGGAGAGGGAGGGGGGAGCGGGAGGAGGAGGAGAGGGAGGGGGGGGGAGGAGGAGGAGAGGGAGGTGGGGGGGAGGAGGAGGAGAGGGAGGGGGGGGGGAGGAGGAGGAGAGGGAGGTGGGGGGGAGGAGGAGGTGGGGGGGGTGGGGGGGGGGGAGGAGGAGAGGGAGGTGGGGGGGAGGAGGAGGAGGAGGAGAGGGAGGTGGGGGGGAGGAGGAGGAGGAGGAGAGGGAGGTGGGGGGGGGGGAGGAGGAGAGGGAGGGGGGGGGAGGAGGAGGAGGAGGAGAGGGAGGTGGGAGGAGGAGGAGGAGGAGGAGAGGGAGGTGGGGGGGAGGAGGAGGAGGAGGAGGAGAGGGAGGGGGGGAGCGGGAGGAGGAGGAGAGGGAGGGGGGAGGAGGAGGAGGAGGAGAGGGAGGGGGGAGCGGGAGGAGGAGGAGAGGGAGGGGGGGGGAGAGGAGGAGAGAGAGAGGTGGGGGGGAGAGGAGGAGAGAGAGAGAGGTGGGGGGGGGGGAGAGGAGAGAGAGAGAGAGGGGGGGGGGAGAGGAGGAGAGAGAGAGAGGTGGGGGGGAGAGGAGGAGAGAGAGAGAGGTGGGGGGGAGAGGAGGAGGAGGAGAGAGAGGTGGGGGGGAGAGGAGGAGAGAGAGAGAGGTGGGGGGGAGAGGAGGAGAGAGAGAGAGGTGGGGGGGAGAGGAGGAGAGAGAGAGAGGTGGGGGGGAGAGGAGGAGAGAGAGAGAGGTGGGGGGGAGAGGAGGAGAGAGAGAGAGGTGGGGGGGAGATGAGGAGGAGAGAGAGAGAGGTGGGGGGAGGAGGAGGAGAGAGAGGTGGGGGGATGAGGAGGAGAGAGAGGTGGGGGGAGGAGGAGGAGAGAGAGGTGGGGGGAGGAGGAGGAGAGAGAGGGGGGGGGGAGGAGGAGGAGAGAGAGGTGGGGGGAGGAGGAGGAGAGAGAGGTGGGGGGGGAGGAGGAGAGAGAGAGAGGTGGGGGGAGGAGGAGGAGAGAGAGGTGGGGGGGAGGAGGGGGGGGGAGGAGGAGGGGGGGAGGAGGAGGGGGGGAGGAGGAGGGGGGGAGGAGGAGGGGGGGGGAGGAGGAGGGGGGGAGGAGGGGGGGGGAGGGGGGGAGGGGGGGGAGGAGGAGGGGGGGAGGAGGGGGGGGGAGGAGGGAGGGGAATGGTGGGGGAGGGAGGGGGAATGGTGGAGGATGTTGCTAGCTGCTGCTGATGTTGTTGGGACTCCTTTTTATTGGCCTTTATTCCCAGATGTGTGTTTATTTTAAAATAATATTTTAATCAAATTAAAAAGTTAACACTTAAAATATTGCACTGAACATCCATGATGCACTCCAGTTCCTGAATGCTGACATGACCCTATGCCACGTGCTGTTGCATGTCACAGGGGTGGGGCGGGATTGCAGGGTGTCACAGGGCAGTGGTGCAAGGGGGTGCCGGGTGTCACAGGGGGGCTGTAGGGTGTCTGTTGTGGGGGCTGCGGGGTGCCAGAGGAGAGTGCCAGGTGCCACGGGGGGCTGCTGGGTGTCACGGGGTTGTCATGGTGGGGGGGTGCAGGGTGTCAATGGGCAGTGTAGGAGCCCAGCAGGCATCACTTTGAGCTCCTGTCTTGCAGATCTGCCCCCAAACCCTATCTGCCCATTTGCAGCACTGCCCAGCTTGTCCAGCCACAGCTCATCTGTTGTGGAAAGCCTCACCCTGTCCCTCTGGACCTTGCTGTTGTGATGCACCTCCAGGCAGCCCACCTCCTCCCTCCTTTCTGAAGCTGTGCCACACAAGGGCTCACTGACTTGCATCCACTCCGGTTCAGCAACACTAACTTCACACTCCACGAGAATTGGTTTCAATTTCTTCGTGGACATACGACTCTACCTCTGTAATCCTCTACTGTAATCCTTCTGCCCTCTCTCCCTCCCTCTGACCTGTTTTCCCACTGCCACCTTCCCTCCCTCCTTGTCTCTATCTTGGGTCTCTCTAACTGGATTTGGATGCACTGAGCTGTTACTAAGTGCATTTGTACTTGGATTAGAAAGATTTAGTTTGTAATCTGATGCGTCAAAGCACCAATTTAGAGTAAATTACTGCAGGGTCACCTTCATAGTTCATTACCTTTATAAGAAAGCTGTGACTCATCCAGGAGCAGGCGAACAAGAGCAGGAATCACTGAGGTTGGGAATTCCTGCAGGTTCAGAAAGTATCCAGAGGGCTTGTGAGAGATCCTTCTCCCATTGGTCACTCAGGCTGTGTTCACAGGACCTGTGACTGCCTGTTCCAGTGGTCATTATGCAGAATACTCTGGGAAACTTAGACTGAGACACTACAATAGACTCATGAGTTCTACTCCAGCAGTCCTAAAGTGGGTTGAATGAAATGCATGGCTGCATTCAGCTGAGTGCATTCAGAGGACAGAATCAGTGGTCTGACTGCCCTGCATATAATAGATGCAGGGTGCTCCTTACTGTTGCTTGCAGAGGCAAATAAAGGCAGTGACTCAACTAAACGTCAGTGTCTGGTACAACATTGTGTGTAGAGATGCAGCATGTGACGTGACTGGTTCTTAAAAACACCCTACCCATTTACAGACTGGCCTTTGATCAACATCAAAATAAAGTGAATTGAACTGGTGTCTTTGGAATGTGTCACTTTCAGAGACAGAACTTCCACTATCTTCCCTCATTGATCACTCCTGCTTCCAACTGACAACCCTAAATAATTCCAAATCCCCTCTTCTCACTCTGTAGTTTAAACATCCTTATGAAGATATTCACATAACCCACTTATCTTTGTTGTTAGGACCTGAAATCTGTGCTCTCTCCACCACACAGATCAACACTTTGCTTTTCCCTCAGCCTTTCCATCGGCCTCTTGTTCCTGAGGATCAATGGGCATAGGTTCACCTCCCACCAAAGCACAAAACCTGGGCTAACACTTCAGTGCAGAAGTCAGAACGCTGCTGCACCGTTGGAGGTGCAGGGCAGGAGAAGGCTGTACTGGAACGGCAGTGCCACACCAGAGGGGCACTTTCCAAATCAGACACTATGTCGGAGACATGATGTGCTTTCTCTGTTGAAAGTTAGAGATCCCTTAACCAAAGTCTGGAAGAGTTCTCCTTTGTGGCAAGGGCCAACACTTATCAAGCATTATTTCACATGAGCTACTATTTTGGGATCTTGCTGTGTAGACATTGTCTGCCATATTTCCAACATTAAACCAGCGACAACACGTCAGTAAGTCCTTCTTTGCATGCAAAGCATCTGGAACATCTTGAGGTTATGAAATGATAGAAATTTAGATCTTGCTAATATTGGCTTCTCTTCATTACAAACTCAACCCTCGCCATCACCAATTACATGTGGCAGATGCATTGGTCCACATGAGCACTGGTAGAAGTGGCCACAGCACAATCCCTGTGAAGGCCAAGCCCTGTCTTCACAAAGACAGACTCCTGTGTGTTAGAACATAGAACAGTATAGCACGGGAACAGGCCCTTCAGCCCACCATGTGTGTCGACCATGATGCCAATCCAATCTAATCCCATGTGTCTGCACGTGGTACGTATCCCACGGTTCCCTGCCTGTTCACATCTGTCTAAGTGCCTCAAACGTTGCTATTGTTATGCAGTATTAAGAACATGCAACATGGGATAGACACAGCTTCGTCCTGGCAGCTCAGAAATGGGCATCTAAGTAGATCAACAGCAGCAGCGTACACCACGACAAACTGGCCCTGCATACCTTCACCATACCACCAATTATTCACCTGCCAAGGGTGACTGAAGCCGACTCATCACCTGATGCAGCCAGGAACTTAGCAATTCCACAACTAACAAATTAAGGTTCTGGAAACTTGCCACATCCAGTCGTGTATGGCCCTGACATTTAAACTAACACAATACAGGTCCAAGAGCATCCTCATCCTCAACAAGACTGAAGCATTTACGATCATATTCAACCACAAGTTCCAGTCTTCAACCAGTTTGATTCACTCCACAATCAAGAAACAGTTGAGAGCATCATAAACAGCAAGGTTACAGACCCTGGCAACATACAGCTGTGGTACTGAAGACCTGTACTTCACAACTAGCTCTGCCTCTAGCCAAGCTGTTCCAGTTCAGTTACAACACTGGCATCTACCCAACAATGTGGAAAATTGCCCTGGTACTGTCTTGTTCATCGAAAGCAGGCAATCCAGTTGACCAATTATTGCCCAATCGGTCTGATCTCAAAGTGATGGAAAGCATCATCAACAGTGTACTTCTTCATTTGCCTGGATTTGACTCCAGACCCCACCTTAGCCCTGGTCCAAACTGAATCCCAGAGGTAAGGCAAGGGTGACTGCCCATAACTGCAAGGCCATATTTGACCAAGTGTGGCATCAAGGCACCCTGGAGAAACTGAGTCAAGGCAAAAAGCACTCCATGGTTGGAGCCAGACCTCACACAAAAGTTGCAGTTCTTGAAGGTCAACCATCCCAGCCCCTGGACATCACTGCTGGTGTTCCTCAGGGTCCAACCGTCTCAGCCACTTCATCAAAGACCTACCTTTCTTCACAAGGTCAGAAGCAGGGATGTTTTGCACAATATTCAATTACATTTGCAATTCCTCAGCAGATGAAGCAGCCAAGCAAGACCTGGACAACAGTCAGGCACATTTGCCAAGCAATGACCGTCACCAAGAGGGAGAGTCTAACCATCTGTCCTTCACATTCAATGACATCACCATCAACATTCTGGGAACCAAATCCAACCAGAAACTTGAGTGAACCAGCCACATAAATTCATACTCATCTATAACAAAGAGGAAATTGGTGAGAGAGACAAGTGGTTGTATGTGAAAACAGAAAATACTGGAAATATGCCACAGGTCTGGTCATGTTTGTGGGAAGAGAAACAGCTGACAAAGTGCTTTCAACCTGAAACATTAACTCTGTCTCTTCCCAGAGGTGTGATCCGACTTGCTAAGTGTTTCCAGTATTTACTGTTTTTGTTTTAGATTTCTAGAACCTGCATTTTTTTTAATTTTCACTGACTGGTTGTGTTGTGACTAAGCAGGACAATGATTGTGATGCGTGTGAAAGTGACTGAGTGGCATGTTATCTGGGGCAGTGACCGGATGTGACCGATAATGCAGATAACTGAAATTGCTGCCTTTACACAAAGCACGGCTCTAGATATGCCCCAGGACGTTAATAACTTTCATGCTGCAAATTTGTCACCTGCAGCTTGCAAGACAGCAGATGGTGATTAAAAAACACCTGAAATCCACACAAAGGATCTTAAGGGATAAAGAATTATGAAATGCAAGTTAGTAGTGGGAGATATTGACGCACTGTCTGTGCTTCTGACCTCAAAGAGTTAGCCTACTGAAGGGAAACCAAGATTAGTGAGGTTTGAAAGGGTGTGGGAGTGAAGGGAGAGTAGCATTAAACTGGGTGAGATTTGTGGGTGGGAGTGCTGGAATTCTTTCCCTAATCCAACCGATGGAATTCTGTGTTCCTGATGTACAAAATTATAGATTGTTAATCAATTGTTGAAAGCTTAATCCATGATCATAGTTAGCAGACATCAAGTCCAGTTCAGTGTTGATCAATGACATTATGAGGGTCTGGGGAAAGGGTCATGGCAAAGGTTCTGCCTGGAGCCCAGGGCCATGCACACTCCACTGTCACGATCACAAAGTCAAAGAAGATGTATTGAATGGACCAAAACATTTAATTCGCAGCATTATAAGACAAGGAGAACAGATGAAGTTTTGAGAAATTAGTTGCAGAGATGTTCACTTCCCAGAGCAAGATGTGACAAGCTGGGGAATTGTCAGCCCTGTCCTGTGATGGCCACGTGACTCCAGTCCATCTGTAGCTCCTCCTCTTGATCCCTCCAGCAGCTTTCCTTGGACTGTGATGGGTCTGGATGAGGTTTGAAAATTGGTCTGTAATATAAATAATGTCTCTAGGATTACCGTGTGTGCAGCTGAGTCAACGTTAAAAATCACTTCACAATAGAACCAGAGGATTGTCAAACCCTCCTCTGTTCTCGTTTCCTTTTACAAAGGAGGTTTAGTCAGTGATGACAGATCACATTGTTACAATAGTTCAATATTCCACAATTCACACTATTTACAATCAAAAGCTTTAAATTACAACACAGTCATCTCTATCCAGAATGCACTCGAGCCCCTGTGGTGCCCACTGGTCCCGGAAAGCCCCCAGTGTACCCATGGAAAACACTCCCCTGTTGTCACACAATAGAATCATACAGCACGAAACCAGCTCTTTCAGCTCACTCTGTCCATGCTGATCGCGATGCCGACCCACACTAATCCCGTAGGCCTGTCCTAACCAAATACCCATCTAAGAGAGGTTCACACCAACAACCTGCATTGACCACCAACATTGCCATCACCCTGTCATACAATCTTCATTCCATGTGCTTCTATCCACCATGCCCCTCCCTTTCCCACATGCACTCATACCCACAGTGTCACAGCCAGCCACCCCTCCAGAACTGGATCAGAACATTGCAAATTGCAGTCATAAAATTCTTCACAAGACAGAACAATGTTCTACCAATTGCCCCTCAAACTCACTCCCAGGTGCCTGACTCGAAGAGATAACTCCATGGGTCAATAATTACCATCAGGTTATGTCAGCCAGTTGTAACACTGACCGTTAGCAACCAGCTGTTCAGCTATTAATATCTAAAACTAGAAAGTGCATTGGTCAACATATTCCTTCACCATCAGCTGAAACATCCCCCCCCCCCACACCCTTAAATTTCTGCACACACGTTTCTTGGTGAGGGGTGATGGTGCGGAAAACAAACTTGGGCATTAAAGCGGGGTTCAAAATCTATGGGTAATGCAGTGGCGCAGCTAGCAGAGCCACAGCCTCACAGCTCCAGTGACCTGGGTTCGAGGCTGACCTCGGGTACTGCCTGCATGAAGTTTGTACGTTCTCCGTGACTGAATGGGTTTCTGCCCAACTCCCAAACATCATGCAGATTAGTAGGTTAACTGGCAACTAAGTTGGTGTACAAGTGAGGAGTAGAATCTGGGAGGTAGCTGATGGCAACATGGGGAGAACAAAATAGTCTGGGGTCGAATTGGCTGAGGTGGAGTCGGATTGGCGTGGGTGGGTGCCTGATTGTGCTGTATGACTTTCCAACTCTACATTCCCAACATCATGCTGTTCAAAATCATTTCATTTTGAATAATAACCAACCTCAAGAATTTATTTTCATCAATAACTCCTCAGAGACAGGCTCGACCGCCAGTTATGCTGTACAGAGTTCACAAGGGCAGAGGACACATTAAACCTGAAGGATTGGAGGATGTGGACACGAGTGACTGAAGGAGCTGGTTCTTGCTGCATGACTCTCGGATAGTGTAGCTCACCTTTCCTCCTGATCAAAGCACACTCCAGCTGAGCCCATCCTGACAGAACAACCACAAACTTCTCAGTGTCCTCCTGCAAAACAACACAAAAAGTGAAATATTGCAAGTCATTTGAAAGAGGAAAACAAAATTCCTGTCCTCTAAGTGGGTCTTAAAGGGAGTACTTTACACAGACAGACCTTCATCAGACTGAGGCATGAGAGATTGGAAACACTTCATAACAAAGCACGAGCTGATTGGCACAGAGCAGCTTACAGTCTCATTGGGATAGCATGAGGAGCAGGAGAACCATTTAAAGAAAAATCAGATTATTAATTTAACCTGCTCCACTCAAGGGAAGACTAGGCCAGAATTAGAATCAGGTTTATTATCATTGATTTATACGTCGTGAAATTTGTTTTCTTGCGGCAGCAGTACAGTCCAAAGATATAAAATGACTATAAATTACAACCTAAATAAAAGGAAAAATGAAGTAGTCTTCATGGGTTCAAGAACGGTTCAGAAATCTGATGGCAGAGGGAAAGAAGATGTTCCTGAATCATTGAGTGTGGGTCTTCAGGCTCCTGTACCTCCTCCTCAATGGTAGTAACGAGAAGAATCAGAATCAGATTTATTATCACTGACATACATTGTGAAGTTTGTTGTTTTGTGGCAGCAGTACAGTGCAAGGTGTAAAAATTACTATAAGTTACCAAAGATAAAATAGTGCAGAAAAGGAATGATAAGGTAGAGTCTATGAGTTCATGGACCATTCAGAAACCTGATGGCAGAGGGGAAGAAGCTGTTCCTGAAATGTCCTCGATGGTGGGGAGGGTTTTGCCCGTGATGGAGCTGGCTGAGTCTACAACCCTCTGCAGCCTCTTGCGATCCTGTGCATTGGAGCCTCCATACAAGGCTCTGATGCAACCAGTCAGAATGCTCTCCACTGTACACCTATAGAAATTTGCAAGAGTCTTTGGTGACATACCAAATCTCCTCAAACTCCTAACGAAATAGAGCTGGTGGTGTGGCTTTTTCACAACTGCTCCAATGTGTTGGGCCCAGGATAGATTCTCCCAGATGTTGACACCCAGAAACTTGAAGCTGCTCACCCTTTCCACTGCTGACCCCTCAATGAGGACTGGTGTGTGTTCTCCCAACTTCCCCTTCCTGAAGTCCACAATCAATTCCTTGGTTTTGCTGATGTTAAGTGTGAAGTTATTGTGACACCACTCAATCAGCCGATCTATCTCACCATCTGAGATTCTGCCAGCGACAGTGGTATCATTGGCAAATTTATAGATGGTGTTTGAGCTGTGCTTAGCCACACAGTCATGAGTGTAGAGAGAGTACAGCAGTGGGCTAAGCACGCATCCTTGAGGTCCGCCTGTGTTGGTTGTCAGCGAGGAGGAGATGTTGTTACCGATCTGCACTAACTGTGGTCTCCTGATAAGGAAGTCAAGAATCCAGTTGCAGACGGAGGTACAGAGGCCCAGGTTTTGAAGTTTGATTAATACTGAGGGGGTGATGGTGTTGAACGCCAAGCTGTAATCGATAAACAGCAGCCGGATGGATGTTCTGCTGTTGTCTAAGTGCTCCAAAGCCAGGTGGAGAGCCAGTGAGATTGCTGTAGATCTGTAGTAGCAGTGGGCAAATTGCAGTGGATCCAGGTCCTTGCTTAGGCAGGAATTATGTCTAGCCATAACCAACTTCTCAAAGCATTTCATCACAATAGATGTGAGTGCTACCAGGCGATAGTCGTTGAGGCAGCTCACCCTGCTCTTCTTGAGCACTGGTATGATTGAGGCCCTTTTGAAGCAGGTGGGAACCTCTGACTGCAGCAGTGAGAGGTTGAAGATGTCCTTGAACACTCCAGCCAGTTGGTCGGCTCCGCCGGTGGGGATTCGCACAGGTGTAGAGTTATTCTCCCTTTCAAAGCATGCATAAAAGGTGTTGAGCTCATCGGGGAGTGAAGCATCACTGTCATTTATGCTGTTAAGTTTCCCCTATAAGGTAATGGCATGCAAACCCTGCCACAGCTGTTGTGCATCTTTACACAGAATTGCTTTTTTATTCTCACGGTGGCCTTCTGTAGATTATACCTGGACTTTTGTAGGGTTCTGGTTCACCGGTTTTGAACACCACAGATCTGGACCTCAGCAGACTGTGAATCTCCTGGTTCATTCAGGGCTTCTGGTTTGGGAAAACTCGGTATGTTCTCAATGGCACACACTCATCCACGCAGGTCTTGATGAAGTTGGTGATGGCCGTGGCATATTCATTCAGATCTGAAAATAAATCCCTGAATATGGTCCAGTCCACTGATTCAAAGCAGTCCTGTAAATGTTCCTCCGCCTCCCCTGACCATACCTTCATGTCCTCACCACTGGTGCTATGGTCCTCAGTTTCTGCCTATATGTCAGGAGTAGAAGTACAGCCAGGTGATCGGACTTGCCAAAGTGCGGGCGTGGGATGGCACAGTCAGCGTTCTTGGTGGTGGTGTAACAGTGATCGAGTGTGTTGGCCCCTCTGGGTCTGCAGCCTGTCATCACAATTTCTCTCTTTCAGCCCTGGAGGCTGCCCAGAGTTAACCCAGATGAAGTCCAATAAACTCTGTCCAAATGTAGATAATTTCATCCCACTAGAGAATAAAGATAACATTTCTGATGTTTAATAACTTCTGCCCTTTGACTCTTGGTAACATACTGATCTCTCTTTCCTGGGCTGAAAGTGGACGAGCTCATACTTGCACACATTAAACTGGACTTGCTACAGTTCTGCACTACTCAACACATCTGTTTGCAACTTTCTGTTCTCATTATGCACTATGCCATTTACAGACTTGGAAATACAGCTCTCTATTCCCTCAACCAAGCCATCAAGGAATAGGGTGAAAAGCAGAGGTTCTAAATATACCCCTGGGTAACTAGTCACCTTGTCTCATCTCAACAGAGAATATACTCTCATTTCCATTCACTTCTATCTAGCAATCAATTTCCAACTTAAGTCAACAAGTTCTGTGCATTGTTTGCTAACTTTAGGAAATTTCAAAAAAAATACAAGCAGACATTTCTCCCTGATCCAGCCAATTGGGGATCCTCAAAATCATCCAAATTAGTTAGGCATGACTTGCACTCTACAGAAGAATATCGGCTCATATAAACATATGATTCAGGAACAGGAATAGGTCACTCAGCACCTTGTACCTGCTCTGCCATTTAATAAGAGAATGGCCAAACTGGTTATAACCTCAGATCTGCATTCCTGTCTACCACGATAAACTTTCACTCCCTTGCTCATCAAGAATTTATCTACATCTGCCTTAAAAATATGCAAAGATTCATTTAGGCAGGGTTTAAACTAAAATGGCAGGAGGACAAGGGGAAAATTAGGAGAGAAACAAAGGATAGGAAGGTGAGATCAAGAATGAGAAGCAAACAGGTCCTCAGTGCAAAATAATACTTAGGGGAATAAGGATTAAAAAGTGTTTCATAATGAGAGGAGCATTGGCAATAAGGTGGATGTATTAATTTACAAATAGATATAAATGGGCATAATATAATTGGAATTATGGAGACACAGCTGCAGTAGAGCCAAGGAAGGAAAATGAACAGCCAGGGAAATGCCACATTTAGGATGGACAGGCAAAAAGGAAAAGGAGGCAAAGAGAAGATTAAGACAAGTGAGGAAGGATATTAGCTCGAATGATGTGCTGTGTGGATGGAGCTAAGAAATACCAAGAAGCAGAAAACATTGGTGGGAGTTGTCTACAGACCCCGGAGTAGTGCTGTGGGGGGATGGCATTAAACAGGAAATTACAGGAGTATGTGATAAGGATACAATTATTATCATTGGTGACTTTAATTTACACAAAAATTGGGCTAACCAAATACTGTGGAGGTGGAGTTCCTACTGTGTATACAGGGTTGTTTTCTGGACCAGTAAGTCAAGGAACCAACTGGAGAGCAGGCCATCCTAGACTGGGAAAGAATGAATTAGCAATCTTTCTATCCGAGGCCCCTTGGGAAGAAGCTCCCATATTACGGCAAAATCGTTCAGCAACTCGGAGAGTGGTGTGGTCGATTCTGAGACTGGAGTCCTATGAGATTAGGAAACATTACTTAGGGGTTGATGAAGGAGCAACAATGGCAAACAGTGCGTGGATGACCCACAACAATTGTTCACTCCTGTCCAGCACAACACAGGGGTGGCTTGACAATGACTAATGAGAAAAATTAGAGATAGATCCAAGGAGAAGACATAAATTAGCCCAAAACAGAGTGCAAGAGTAAACATGCCAGGAACATAAAATTAATTGTATAAGCTTCTATTGATATGTGAAGAGAAAAAGATTGAAGACAAATGTGGGTCCTTTCAGTCAGATACAGGGGAAGTTAAAAGGGAAACGAACTAAATGCATTTTTGGTCTGTCTTCACAAAGGAGGACACAAGAAATGTTTGTGAACCTAGGGTCTTGTCGGAGGTATGGCAAGTAAGCTTGCAGATGATATGAAAATTGGTGGTGTATATAACGAGGAAGATTGTTTAAGGCTACAGCATGTTATAGATCAGCTGGAAAGCTGGGTGGATCAATGGCAATAGAATTTAATTCTGACTAATGCAAGGTGATGCACTTTAGGAGGGGAAATGAGGGTAGATCGTACACAGTAAATGGTGGGGCCCTAAGGAACAGGGAGACCTTGGTTTACAAATCCACAGATCCCCAAAAGTGGCAGCACAGAGGATAAGGTAGTGAAGACGGCATATGGGATACTTGCCATCATTTGCCGTGGAATGGAAGATAAGAGCAAGAGTGTTGTATTACAACTTTATAAGATATTGGTTAGGACACAGCTGGAGCATTGTGTGCGGTTCTGGCCACCACACTACAGGAAGGATGTGATTGCGGTGGAGAGGGAGATTCACCAGGATGTTGCCTGGATTGGAGCAGTTCAGTTAGAAGCAGACACTGGATAGGCTGGGTTGGGCTTATTTCTGAAGGGGAGGAGTGTATGGCATCACCTGATAGAGGTGGACAAAATTATGAGGGGGTAGATAGTAGAAATCTTTTTCCCGTGGTGGGACTGTCTAAGGCAAGAGGACATAGGTTTAAGGTGAGAGGTAGGAGGTTTAGAGTTCTCCATTTCCAAGCAACATCCTGGTGAATCTCTTCTGTACTCTCTCTGATGCTACCACATCCTTCCTGTAGTGCAGCAACCAGAGCAGTACACAATGTTCCAATTGCACTGTAACTAATATTTTGTACAGCTGCAACATGACATCCCTACTCTTATACTCAATCCCTTGGCCCATGAAGGCAAACATACCAAGTGCCTTTATCACTACCCTACCCATCTGAGTCACCATTTTCAGGAAGCTATTAACTTGCACCCAAGTTCTCTCTGTACGTCAACACTAAGGTCCCCAAGGTTGACTCTGCACGTCCTACCAGAATTTGACTTCCCAAAATGCATTACACCACACTTGTCTGCGCTAAATTCCATCTGCCAGTGTTCGACCCAACACTCCAGCTGACCTGCACCCACTGTATCCTTGGACAACCTTCTCTGCTATCTATGACCAATTTTCATGCCATCTGCAAACTTACCAAATGAGACCACCTATATTCTCATTCAAGTCATTTATTTATATTACAAACAACAAAGGCCACAGCACTGATTCCTGAAGTACATCACTTGTTTCAGACTTCCAGCCAGAAAACCACTCGTCCACCACTACCCCCTGCCTCTTATCACTAAGATAGATCCAGTTTACCAACATGCCTTGGGTCACTTGTACCTTAACCTTCTGGACCAGCCTGGTTTGAGTCTGGAACGCACTGCCTGAAGAGGTGGTGAAGGCAGGACACTGTCACAACATTTAAGAACCATCTAGACCAGTGTATAAACTGCCAAGACATAGAAAGCTATGGACCAAATGTGTGTAAATGGGATTAATGTAACTAACATTTTGTACAGCTGCAACATGATGTGGGTACAACAGTGATCAAAAGGCCCATTTCTGTGCTGTATGGCTACAAGTTTAGTGAAAAGTAACTGAATGCACTCAGTATTGGCGGGGAAATGGAAATTAATGGCATTGGAAGTCAATAAATCCACAGTGCCTGATAGTCTGCGCATCTGCGGAAGTGGCCCTCGGAATAATGGATGTATTGATGGTCACTTGCCAACATTCTTTAGAGTCTGAATTAATTCCTACAGATTAGAGGCTAGCTAATGTAACCCACTGTTTAAACAGAGAGAAATTGGGGGATTCTAGGCCAGTTAGCCAGGCATGGGTGTTGGGGAAAACGCCAGAGTTCATTATTAAAGATGTAACAGCAGAGCACTTGGAAAACAGTGAAGGACTGGTGTTAAACTGGGCGGGTTTACAAAAGGGACATCACAGTTAACAAATTTCGTGGAATTGTTTGTGGACGTAATTAGTAGAGTGGAGGTGGGAGAACGAGTACATGTGGGGTGTACGGATTTTCACAAGGCTTTTGACAATGTCCCACGAAAGAAATTAGAGTGCAAAACTAAAGCAGGTGGGATTGGGAATAATGGTCTGCTGTGGATAAGCAACTAGTTGACCTACAGGAAACAGAGGGCAGCAATCAATGGCAGTAACTAGTGGTGTACTGCAGGGATCAGTGCTGGGATCCCAGCTATTCACAATATATATTAGTGATTTCAGACGAGAGAATTAAATGCTGAATCCAATCGGTTTGTATAGATGCACTTCAATAGACACTCAACAGTCTATCCTTGTGTTCAGTAACCAAGCAGCAGTTCTATGAGGTCTTTGTACAATCCCGACCCAACCTGTGCATCACAGCCTCGTCACTGGTACTGAGATTTACTCAAATTTCACCCCAACTCTCACTCTGAGGGGTCAGAGAGAGTCTGGTGCAAAGCACAGACACCCCCTGCTCATTCCTACTGTCTTTGTCCACCCCAACCCCAACACACCAGCCCCCACCACACCCCAACCTCACCCGCCCCCACCACACCCAAACTCCACCCACTCCAACCCCACCCCACACACCAACTCCACTCACCCCCACCCCCACCACACCCCAACCCTTGCACCCACGCCAACCTCACCCACTCTAACAATCCCCACCCCACCCCTGATGGGTTACCTGCACGGTGGGGACCCTGTTGCACCCTCCTCTGAGACTCGGCCACCGCTCCCTCCACATCATCCGCAAACCTGCAGAGAGTCGGCAAAAACTCAGAATGGGCGAGAACTGGGTGGGCGGTTGGGGGAATGTGTCGGGTGGTGGTGGGGGGGCGAAGTGTCGGAGTGACGGGGGGGGGGGGAAGAAATCGGTCCTTACTCTGACTGTTCCCTGGGTGGGGGATAGAAAGGGAGTCAGTCCCTACCCGGCTGCACCCTGTTGGGTTTGGTTGGGGATGTGAGGGGTGTAGAGGTGGGTGTGGGTGAGAGGTGGTGGGTTGAGGAGTGGGGGCGAGGGATGGGGACCGCTGAGTAGTGGGGGGAGGTAGAGGGTTGAGGGGTGGGGGGTGGGCACGAGGGAGGGGTGAGGAATGGGGTGGGGTGTTGTGGGAGAGGATTGAGGGACAGGAGGTCGGGGTGGGGCTGAGGGGTCGCTCCTTACGCCGGCTGCACCCTGGGGTGGGGGGGAGTGGGGTCGCTCCTTACGCCGGCTGCACCCTGGGGTGGGGGGGAGTGGGGTCGCTCCTTACGCCGGCTGCACCCTGGGGTGGGGGGGAGTGGGGTCGCTCCTTACGCCGGCTGCACCCTGTTGAAGAAGCGCCGCCGCAGCAGCACCGCCAGCGTCCCGAGCACCACCACCGTGGTGCACATCCCGCGGCCCCGCCCCGCTCTGGCCGGATTAGCGAATCACAGCGGCTCGGGCCCGGGGGCGGGGCTCTGGGGGGCGGGGCCACGCGACAGCCAATCACTATCCTGATGGCGCCTGTATCCATCTGTCAACGTGTGTCCCTGTGTGTTGTGTCCCGGTGTGTGTGTCCATGTATGTGTGTGGTGTGTGTCCCGCTGTGTGTGTGTGTATTGTGTCCCTGTGTGTGGTGTGTGTCCCGCTGTGTGTGTGTCCCGGTGTGTGTGGTGTGTGTCCCGCTGTGTGTGGTGTGTGTCCCGATGTGTGTGTGTGTATTGTGTCCCTGTGTGTGGTGTGTGTCCCGGTGTGTGTGTATTGTGTCCCTGTGTGTGGTGTGTGTCCCGCTGTGTGTGTGTCCCGGTGTGTGTGTGTCCCGGTGTGTGTGTGTTGTGTCCCTGTGTGTGGTGTGTGTCCCGATGTGTGTGTGTGTATTGTGTCCCTGTGTGTGGTGTGTGTCCCGCTGTGTGTGTTTTGTCCGTGTGTGTGTGTGCGTGCGTGCGTGCGTGCGTGTGTCCGTGTCCATCACATCTGCACTGATCCCATTCCCCAACGCTTTTTGTCACTGTGTCTTCCAGTTGTGACTCGGGGCTGCTTTAACAGGGGAATGCAGGAATACCTGTAACGGGGTAATATGGGGAACTTTAATGTAGACTGGGCAAATCAAATTAGTTTCCAGATCAGTATATCGAGGAACCTACTAAGAAACAGGTTCTTTTCGATCTGGTTCCAAGCAATGAGAAAGGGTGGTTAATAATTTTCTTGTAAGGTGCACCTGGGAAGACGACCTCAGAAAATGTGGTCATAAAATGATAGAATTTCATCTAAAGATTGAAAGTGATGTAGCTCGATCTGATACTGGGGTTTAAACAAAGCAAGTGGAGTAGGAGGGCAGGTCGGCAGGGTTAGACTGGAAAACTACATCAGAGGGTTTGACAATGGAAGTGTACTGGCTGCCATTTAAAGAAATAAAATATAACATGTAACAGAGATCTGTTCTTTTATGGATGAACAACATGTTGGGAAAAATTGTCCAACCATGAATTATGGGAGAAATTAGAGGTTGTACTACAGCAAAGGAAAAAGGCTAAAAGTTGCTGAGAAAAGAAATAAGGTTGAAGTTTGAGAAAATTTTACAAATCAGAATGGGGAAATGACGAAGCTGATTTAAAAAAAGGCAAATAGGATATGAATGTGACTCACAAAAAGTGTAAAGCCGCTGTGAGAGCTTCTATTGATATGTTAAACATAAAGGAACAGTGAAAAATACAAGGCCCCTCAGACAGGAGAATTTAGAACAAGGGATAAGAACATAAGAACAACTAAACAGATACTGTGTTGTAAGTCTTCACAGAGACACAAAAAACAACCTCCCAGAAATGCTGGAAAGCCAAGGATCCATCTCAAATGAGAAAGGGAGAGATTGGTAAAAAAAGATGTTAAAGAGTCTGAAAATTGATAAATCTCAAAGACCTGATGACCTGCATCTTAGATTTTTTAAAGTGGAGGCTTCAGAGAAGGTGAATGCCCCGTTATTATCTTCCAAAACTTGCAACAGCCACTCTGAGACATCCCTGACCCGTGCACCTGGGAGACAACACAGCAACCGGGAGTCCTGTTTGTGGCCACAGAAACTCCTTTCTATTACCCTTACCATGGAACCCCTACCACTATAGCTCTGCCACTCTTTATCCTGCCCTCCTGTGCAGCAGAGCCACTCATGGTGCCATGATCCTGGCTACCATCAGGGAGGAGGTACAGGAGCCTGAAGACCCACACTCAACATTTCAGGAACAGCTTCTTCCCCTCCACCATCAGACTTCTGAACAGTCCATGAACCCACGAACACTACCTTGTTATTCTTCTGTTGCATATTTATTTTTGTAATTTATAGTAATTTTTATGTCTTTATGTACTGCTGCCGCCAAACATCAAATTTCACAAGATATGTCAGTGATAACAACTTGATTCTGATTCTGATTCATAGGGATGACTCTCCCAGCTGAGTTGTCTACAAGTGGGAGTAGTGTGGAGGGGGGAAGTCAGTCATGATCTTGTTGAGTTGTGGAGCAGGCTCGAAGGGCTGAATGGCCGAATCCTACTCCAATTCCAGACTTTCATCAGAACTGGGACAAGTTAGAATGTTGCCTGAACTGTTGGGTGTAGAATTTTGTGAAAAATTAGTGGCTTCTTTCCAGTTCTTTCATGGATCATAGCTTGGCTACAGCACAGAACTCCCTAATTCCAGCTCCCAGCCCTTTCTCTGAGGCCTTGCAATTTTTCTTCACCACATTTATCCAATTTGCTTCTGAAGGCAACACTGGAATTTTCCTCCACCACATCTGCAGGCAATGTATTCCACATTCCAACCACTCTATGTAAAACGTTTTTCCTCATGTTGATCATGAGCTTTGTGCTGTGTTTGAAGTCTTGATCTTCAAACACTTTTCTTCAAAGTTAAAGACTGAGCTTCTACACTGGAGACAACGGTGAGTTTGATCATCCTGAGGAGAGTGGCTGGTAACAGATTACTTCTTTGTTGAGAAGAATGGTAAATTATAGACTACTTTGTATTTAGGTAGAGTGGTAGATATTAGAGAGGGTCCGGTATTTTTGATAAAGGTTCCTGGAATGAGGGATGACAGTTACAAGAATAGAATACAGGCTGATAGTTTTCTTCGGAGAAGACTGACGGGTGATTTGATAAAAGTATATTCCATTATAAGAGGGTCTGAATAGAGTGGATATTGGCAAGCTGTTCCCTTTAGTGGAGGGGTCAAGTACTAGAGGTCACAGGAACATAAAAAAAGGGAAGAGAATTAAGAGTAGTATAAGGATTTTTTTAAGTGCAATGTGTGGTTGGAATCCAAAATACACTGCCTGCAGATGCAGCGGAGGCAAGTTCCAATGTGAGTTTCAACAGAAAATTCGATAATTATAGGGTGAATAAAAAGTTGCAAGTCTACAGAGAAAAATCTGGTGGGTGGACAGGAGAATTGCTGTGGCTGAGAGCTGGCATGGACGTGATGGGCCAGTGATAGGCTTGTCCACAAGTTGGAACACATGGGATCCAGGGTGAGAGAGCAAAGTGGATACAACATTGGCCTGGTGGTAGGAGTCAGAGGGTCGTGGTGGAAGGTTGTTTTTCAGATTGGAGAACTGTAAACAGAGGTGTGTGGTGGGTCCTTTGTTGTTTATCATACGTATTATCAATTTAACAAGAATGTAGGTGGCATGATTAGTATATCTGCTGATGACATAAAATCAGTGGTATAGTGGACAGTGAAGAAGATTGTCTAAGATTACAACAGGATCTCTATCAGTTGGGAAAATGGGCAAGGGAATAGCTAATGGAATTTAACTCAGACAAGTGCAAAGTAATGTATTTTGGGAAGTTAAACATGGCCAGGACATACACAGCAAGTGGCAGGACCCTGGGGAGTGTTATTGAACAGTGAGACCTTAAGGTACAAGTACACGGTTCCCTGAAAGTGGCAACACAAGTAAACAGAGTGGTGAAGAAGTCTGTGGTATGCTTGCCTTCATCAGCTGAGGCATTGAGTATAGAACATAGAAAACCGACAGCACAATTCAGGCCCTTCAGCCCACAAAGCTGTGCCAAACATGTCCCTACCTTAGATATTACTAGGTTTACCCATAGCCCATGTACCTTTCCAAAAGTCTCTTAAAAGACCCTATCATATCCACCTCCACCACCGTTGCCTGTAGTGAGGTGACCAGAACTGAGCACAATACTCCAAGTGGGGTCTGACCAGGGTCCTATATAGCTGCAAAAGTACCTCTCAGCTCCTAAATTCAATTCCACGATTGATGAAGGACAATACACCATATGCCTTCTTAACCACAGAGTCAACCTGTGCAGCAGCTTTGAGCGTCCTATGGACTCAGACCCCAAGATCCCTCTGATCCTCCACACTGCCAAGAGTCCTACCATTAATACTATACTCTGCCATTGTATTTGACCTACCAAAATGAACCACTTCACACTTATCTGGGTTGAACTCCATCTGCCACTTCTCAGCCCAGCTTTGCATCCTATCTATGTCCCGCTGTAACCTCTGACAACCCTCCACACTATCCACAACACCTCCAACCTTTGTATCATCCGCAAACTTACTAACCCATCCCTCCACTTCCTCATCCAGGTCATTTATAAAAATCACAAAGAGTAAGGGTCCCAGAACAGATCCCTGAGGCACACCACTGGTCACTGACCTCCATGCAGAATACGGCCGTTCAACAACCACTCTTTGTCTTCTGTGGGCCAGCCAGTTCTGGATCCACAATGCAATGTCCCCTTGGATCCCATGCCTCCTTACTTTCTCAATAAGCCTTGCATGGGGTACCTTATCAAACGCCTTGCTGAAATCTATATACACCACATTTACTACTCTCCCTTCATCGATGTGTTTAGTCACATCCTCAAAAAATTCAGTCAGGCTTCTAAGGCAGGACCTGCCCTTGACAAAGCCATGCTGACTATTCCTAATCATATTATACCTCTCCAAATGTTTATAAATCCTGCTTCTCAGGATCTTCTCCATCAGCTTACCAATCACTGAGGTAAGACTTACTGGTCTATAATTTCCTGGGCTATCTCTACTCCCTTTCTTGAATAAGGGAACAACATCCGCAACCCTCCAATCCTCTGGAACCTCTCCCGTTGGGACATTATGATAAAGTTGTGCAAATCGTTGGTTAGGCCACATTTGGAGTATTGTGTGCAGTTCTGATCGCCCAGCTGCAAGAAAGATGTGATTAAGCTAGAAAGGGTGCAGGAAAGAGAGATTGGAAAGGTTGGGTCTGTTTTCCCTGAGCAAAGGAGGCCAAGTGGTGATTTTGTAGAGGTTTATAAAATTCTGAGAGGCATAGACGGGATAGATGGTCACAGTCATTTTCCCAGGGTCGGGGAGTCTAAAACTACAGGGCATAGGTTTAAGGAGAGTGGGCAAGTTTGTCCACACAGAGAGTTGTGGGTATATGGAATGAGCTGCCAGATGAAATGGTAGCAGCAGGTTTAAAAGACATTTGGACAGGTGCATGGACAGGAAAGGGTTGGAACACAGGCAAATGGAATTAGCATAGATCGGCATCTTGGTTGGCAAGGATGACTTGGGTTGAAGGGTGTATTTCTGTGCTGTATAACTATGAATCTATTCTGTGTTGTAACTGTTCTATCAATCAATGTTTCAAAGGCAGGAGTTTAAAGGTTGTTGAATTTTGTCATAGATTCTAAATTACAGCATTATTCAGTGATGTGTGGTTTCTAAAAGAGTAATGACATCAGGCATCCCAGGCTTTTCACCTCCATCAATAAAGATTTTATTGTGATATGGTCAGTGCAGTTGATGTGGTCCATACAGAATTTAGTAAGGCTTTTGACAAGGGAAACAAGTCCAAAAGATTGTAGCACATAGAATCCAAGACGATTTGCCAATTGTTCCAAAATTGGCTTGAGAGTAAGAGACAGGAGGAAGGTGTCGTGTGATCAGAAGCCTGTGACCAGTGGTGTACAACAGGTATTGGTGCTGGTACCCATACTGTTTATATTAACAATTTGGATGTGAATGCAGTTGGTAGGATTAATAAGGTTGCAGACAATACCAAACTTGGTGGTGGTGTTCATAGTGAAGTGGGTAACCTGAGGCTACAGAACAACATGGGCTTGGGTTACCTGAAATATCCAGGTTCTCCCAACCCCATGTCACCCAGTTTCATTCCACTCCCCATTTGACTCGATGCGCCTTTCGTCTCTTTCTTCATCTATGTGCCTGTGATGAAGTTTTGCAAGTAAGTTTTTCATTACCCCTGTTCAGATGTGTCCTGTGCAGTGAAGCCCCCCCCCCCCCCCCGGTGCAGTGATGCCCCCGCGTGCAGTGGCCCCACCCCGGTGCAGTGAAGTCCCCCCCCCCCCGGTGCAGTGATGCCCCCCCGTGCAGTGAAGCCCCCCCCCGGTGCAGTGAAGCCCCCCCCGCCCCCGCCCGGTGCAGCGAAGCCCCCCCCACCCCACCCCCCGGTGCAGCGAAGCCCCCCCCCCCACCCCCCCCCCCCCCGGTGCAGTGAAGCCCCCCCCCCCGGTGCAGTGAAGCCCCCCCCCCGGTGCAGTGAAGCCCCCCCCCGCCCCCGCCCGGTGCAGCGAAGCCCCCCCCCCACCCCACCCCCCGGTGCAGTGAAGCCCCCCCCCCCCCGGTGCAGTGAAGCCCCCCCCCCCCGGTGCAGTGAAGCCCCCCCCCCCCCGGTGCAGTGAAGCCCCCCCCCCCCCCGGTGCAGTGAAGCCCCCCCCCCCCCGGTGCAGTGAAGCCCCCCCCCCCCGGTGCCTCTATCACCCTCCCTCCCCATCGGCCGCCACACCGGACCCCCCTCTGCCCTCCTCCGGCCCAGGGCCGGGGTCCGGGGCTCCACGCCCAGCCTCAGCTCCGCCCTGACACACACTGCAGCACCGGGGACTCGCACCGGAAGCAGGCCGGGAGAGAAGGTCCCGCCCTCAGCCTGCCAGCGGCAAGTCCGGCCGCTGATTGGTTCCAGTCGCTGCCACTCAGGGGAGACGGGCTGCGGGATCCGCGGAGCCACTGGAGACCGGAGCGGAGCGGCCGAGGTGGGTCCGGTGTCCGGCGGGGGGGTGACGGCGATGGGGCCGGGCCTGGGGATCGGGGACCGGCGGGGGGGTGACGGCGATGGGGCCGGGCCTGGGGATCGGGGACCGGCGGGGGGGTGACGGCGATGGGGCCGGGCCTGGGGACCGGCGGGGGGGTGACGGCGATGGGGCCGGGCCTGGGGACCGGCGGGGCGGTGACGGCGATGGGGCCGGGCCTCGGTCCTGGAGGAGAAGGCTCGGGGGTCCAGGCCTGGGAACCGCGGACGAGTGGAGAGGGGTTGGGGGGGGGGATCCGGGCCTGGGACCGGGGGTCGGGGGATCGGATCCGGGTCTGGGACCGGGGGTCGGGGGATCGGATCCGGGTCGGGGGCCTGGGGATCCGGGCCTTCGGGGAGAGACGGGGGGGGGGGTGCCTGGGGACCGGAGGGCTCCACCGGGAGGGGTGGCTCCTTCTCCATGGGGGGAGGGGTTGTGGTGGCTCCTCCAGTGGTTGGGGGGGGAGGGGGGCGTGGCTCCTGCTCCACCGGGGGGGGGGAGTGGGTGTGGGTGCTCCTCCTGTCGGGGGTGGGGAGAAGAGGGCTGCTCCTTCTCCCCCCGCCCCCAGCGAGCAGGGGGGAGGGGGGGGCCGGCCCCTCCTACTCCCGGGGCCGTGTGGGTCACCCTCTCTGCCCCTGGGGGCATGGTTGGGCTGTCCCGCCTCGTCCTTCCAGCCCCTCGGTGGTGGTGGGTGGCGGAGGGTCCTTATCCTGCTGCAGCCTCTGTCTTCGCCCTCAGGCTGAATTCCCCGCCTCTAATTCTCTCTTCCCCCCCCCCCCAGGATTGAAGAGTTCAGCACACTGCAAAATGAACGTGGCAAAGGGTGGCTACCGCGTATTCTCGGCTAATTCAAATGCTGCCTGCACTGAGTTAGCCAAACGCATCACTGAGTAAGTGGCTCTGATGTTGGCCAACTTCTATTGATATTAGAGCTGAAGTGAATCTTTACAAAGCTCAATCGTATTTCGTAGTTGCTGTGATTTCAACTGGCCAAGCTGGTTCTCTCTGGGTTGCGAGCATTGTCTTACTTCATGATCGGTGAAGATGAATTGTTGAGGGTTCTTGGAAGTGGTTGGTGAAAGTTGCAGGGAGTTTATTTTCTGAATTTTCCCAAGCGCAATGCTTTGTAGAGTTTACTCAAGATGGCTAGTGTGGGCATTAAGAGTATAAGGAACTTGAAACAATTTTCCTCATAAAATACTACTTGGTGAACTAATGATAGATCCCTGACCTGGCAACCTACCTAATGAAGTTTCCATTTGCCCACACCCTGCTGTTCCTTTGCCTTGGGCCCCCAGTTCACAATGTTTCAAGCATGCAGTCTGGTTAACCTACTTGCATCCTAGACTTCTAAAAGATGTGCAGAGAGAGATTCTGGAAAGGTCCTTGCAGAATCTCATGAAAGGACAGGTCAGTTAACACAATTATAGAATCACATAAAAGAACTATCCAGCCTAATCCCAACTGCCCCCTCTAGGTCCATAGCCCTGCAGGTCACAGTTCCAAGTACGTATCAAGGCACTGTTTCAGTGTGATACCTCCAGGATCCTTTCAGCTATTGTGTTCCAGACCCCACCACTCTGCATGCAGTTTTTCCCCTTCACACTAAACCTTCAACCTATTTCTTCAGATCTATGCCTGCTGGTTTTTGACCTGTCTGCTAGCAGAACATCCTCCCTGGGCTTTTCATTATTTTCTACGCTTCTCCTAAGGCCTTGTCTACTAATCAGGAAGATCGTAGCTGCTCCATATCTTATCGATATCTCGCTGCTTTCCTTCTATAATGATTAATATGTTTCCAGAAAAAATAAATTTTCGAATTTTGAGTTGCCCTACACCCTCAAATTAGACACAGTTGGCATGCTTTAGTTTAGCAGATTTATTAACATTCTTTGAATACGTAAGGAGCAACATAAATAAAGGAGATCCAGTGGGTGTCATATTTTTGAATTTCAAATGGCATTCGATAGGCTATCAAGATAAGGCTTCTGGGGTTTGGATAGATAGAGCATTGGCTGACTGACAGAAAACAGTTGGTCAATTTCAGTTTGAGTTGTAACTGACTGTAATTCGGAAATCACAGTGAGGAGCTCAGCTCTTTAAATCCATATTAATGTCTGAGATGAATGAGTATATTGTAGCCAAATTTACTGATGTAAGCACAGATAGATGGGTTGTGAGGAGGACACAGCCTCTGCAGGTAAAGGTCTGCTCGGGTAAAATATTAAAAACTGGACCAAAAACATATTGGCAAATCTGGATCCAACCACAAGGAACATAGTTTTTCCTGACACAACCTGGAGACTTCTCAGAAAAGCAAAGAAGAAACTTGCAGTGATGTAAATGCATTGCTATTGATCAAGAATAGAGGACACATTGGGTATTGCTTGGCAAATAATCCTAACACAGATAAAGAGGCTGATTTAAAATGATCTGGTACAACTCAACAGGCTAAATTGTGTCTCCAATGCTGCAATGTTTCCAATGGGGAATTTCCCTAGGGGTTTTGAACCTTTGGAATTCTCTACCATAAGGATCTATGGATGGTGAATCATGTTCAAGATCTGTAGATTTTGGACTTTAAAGGAATCAAGAGTCATGGGCTCAGGCAGGCAAGCGGAGGCCTAAAATCAGATCAGCACTGATCTCGTTGAAATGGCAGAGCATTTGCTTTCCCTGCAGCCTTTTATATTTTTCTGTTTCAAGGATTTCTACATTTTCTTTGAAATATTATAAAGTGAACTGACCCATCTAGAACATGGACAGCACAGAGTAAAGCTCACTCGATACTCTATCGTCACACACTCCCAGGGCAGAGACTGTGTGGGTTGGATGCAGAGTAAAGCTCCCTGCTAATGTATAATTCTCATGTATGGCTGGGTTAGTGTCTTTGGTTAATAAACAGAGATGTCTTTATGACACATCATCCTTTGGTTGTACTATGACCCTGGAGTTTCAGGAAGACCATTTCACAATAATAAACTTCCTGTTAGGGTTTGCTGTAAGCCTCCACTTGAATCTCGCAGTCTCTCCATTACATTTTTTACAATACCTTTCACACCAAAGCTGCTATGATTTCTTTACCTTCCTCAAGGTTTCCTAATTCACCCCTCTCCACCCACCTACCCAGAGCAACAAGAGGATTCCTCTTGTCCTCGCCTTCCACACACCAGCCTCCACATTCAATACATCATCCGCCTTGATTTACAGAGCCTTCAGTGTGATGCCACCACCAGACACATCGTCCCTTCCCCTTCCCATTCGGCATTCCAAGTGGATCACTGCATCTCTAGCATCCACTCCCCCATGGCACGTACCCACACAAATTAGGCAATGCAGCCCTACCCTTTTACCTCTTCCCTTCCCACCATCCAGGGTCTTTGGTCTTCATGATGTGGTCTTCTGAATGTTTAATAAATTGAAGCTATTCTTTGCAGAATATTGTTCAGTCCACAAAGGTAACCCTGAATGTCCAGTTGCCCATCACTTTATATTTAGTTAGCTGTTGCACTTTCACTCTAATCTCTGCTTCTTACACTTCCAATAAAGCCCAAATTAAACTTGAGGAACAGCACCCCACCTTGTATTGGGCATGTTACACCCCTCAAGACTTGATGTTGAGTTCAGCAGGTCAGATAACCAGACCTTCCAGTTTCTATCAGAAATGGCATGTAGCATTATCTCGGGTTTTCTTCTCCACAGATGCTTCCCGACCCGGTATTCTCCTTTATTTCAGGTTTGCAGCAGACGTAGTGTCTTGTATCTCACAGTTCCAACATTTTCTTTTCTCCTCTGTCCACACTCATCACCTATTTATATCTCCTCTAGGCAGCCCATCACTACTCTGACCAAGCACTGCCATCACGTGTTGGTCAGTCACACTGTTTCCCTGGTTCATTCCTGAGTTTCAAAATTTTAAAAAAACTGTGGATGCTAGAAATCTGAAATTAAAACATGAAATATTGAAGGAAAACTCTGCAGCTCAGGCAGCATGAGTGAAAAGAGAAACAGTTACATTTTAGGTCCCAAGATCTTTCATCAGATCTGAAATATTAACACTCTCCACTTGTGCTGCCGAGTATTTCCGGCATTGGTGTTGTGTGGCAGTGGCCAAGCGAGAGAGGTTATCGTGCAAGTGGGATGAATTGTGAATCCCAGAGCTTTTCCTCATCCAATCTACAACAGAAAGCCTTCCTTTGCAATGTGTGGGTACACATACTGTGTTCAGTTCTGGTCGCCTCATTATAGGAAGGACGTGGAGGCGTTGGAGAGGGTGCAGAGGAGATTTACCAGGATGCTGCCTGGATTAGAGAGTATTGAATATGAGGAGAGGCTTAAGGTGCTAGGGCTTTATTCACTGGAAAGGAGGAGGATAAGAGGAGACATGATAGAGGTATATAAAATACTGAGAGGAATAGATAGAGTAGACAGTCACCGCCTCCTTCCCAGGGCACCAATGCTCAAGACGAGAGGGCATGGCTTTAAGCTTATGGGTGGGAGGTTCAGGGGAGATGTCAGGGGGAGGTTTTTCACCCAGAGAGTGGTTGGTGCATGGAATGCACTGCCTGGGGTGGTGGTGGAGGCAGATACATTGAACAGGTTCAAGAGCTTGTTGGACAGGCATATGGAGGAGTGTGGGATGGGGGGGATATGCGGGAGGAAGGGGTTAGGTAGTGTGAGGGTGGTTTGATGGACAGCACAACATGGTGGGCCGAAGGGCCTGTTTTGTGCTGTATGGTTCTATACCATTACAATGCTGTGCCCTTGTAGGTTCTACAGTGGTAGAGAGTTGCAGGGCTGTCAATGATCAACTTAAATTGCTCTGTTAAGTAGATCTCACCCACTTGGTGTGTTCATATCTTTAGAGCAATTCAACTTTTCAAGAAATATGACTCAACAATGAAAATGTTTACTGTAAGCAGTAAACTGTGTTAATTCAGTTCAATTGAATACAAACTAATCTGCGTGTTTGAAATGGAATTGTGCAATTTTATCTACTTATGCCCACTCGAGTTAATGCAACCACTTCCTGGAAGTTGATTTGAAAGAAATCGTGGTCAGGAGTTGTTTGGCCTTTGGTCTGGGATTGTCTGCTTGCCTTTCTTCTTACAACTGCTATGAGTTACAGTGGGTCCCAGGCATAGGCAATTATTGTATTTGTGGCCACAATATGAGGCTGTAATTCCAGCCAACAGCAATCGTTTCTCTTTTTCTTCAGGCGTCTTGGAGTTGAACTTGGCAAAGCTGTGGTTTACCAGGAGCCAAACCGTGGTAAGTGACTGCATACTGTGTATGTGTATCCGCGTGTAAATTGGGATAAAGATCTTAGCAGAGTGGGGATAGTTGTGTACCATTCCAGTATCCAGTAAAGCACTGCTGTTATGTTCTAGCTCTGGAGAGCGTGAGTGACGTATAGGTACATGCCCTCTGAAGTTATACTGCTTGTTTGGATTAAAGTCCCCACCCAGCTTGTTGGAACTGGTAATTACATTATTCAAGTCTGCATGCATTAGTCAGTTTATCTGACCTCCTGTACACTATTTTTCCCACAAGTGGGTGGGCAGTACTCAGCGCCTTGGAGATCACTTTCCAAATACCATGCTGCTTGTGAATGCCAAGCTACAAATAAACAATGTGCCATAAATAATAAAGATAACCTTTACTAAATTGCTGGATATTGGTGCAGCAGCTGTCCAAGTAGGGGACCTTCAGGTGGAATTGGATTCCTCTTTCCTCCCCTCCCTAATAGCGTAACAGCTGATAATGATCAGAATCTCCTGGACCTCTAACTGCACACACACTATTGCAAAAATCTATATGATCCCGATGCAGGGTCTTGATCTAAGACATCACCCATCCCTTTGACACCTGCCTGATGTTGCCTGACCTGCGGAGTTCCTCCAGCAGTTTGTTGTTGACTCTAGAATCCTGTTAGCACCAGGACTGGAGGCTTGTGATGCACGTAGGGAATAGCTATCTGTTCTGTGACAACTGTCTGCGGCAGAGTTGTTCACAAAATGCTGAAGCAGACTGAGCCAGGAACGAGCTTCCTGTCCACTTTCTGCATCTGCTCACCAGAGGAAACCCCAGATAACCAGAGGTGAGCATAGGGTCAGCATGGGCGGCAGTGATGAAAGAAGGTTGTTCAACTGGGAAAGTGGGCCAAGGAAGGGCAGATGGAATTGAACTCGGACAAGTGCAAAATGTTCCATTTTGGTCAGTTAAACCAGGGCAGGGCTTGCACAGTAAATGGCAGTGCCCTGGAGAGTGTTGTTGAGCAGAGAAACCTAGTGGTACAAGTACACAGTTCCCTGAAGGTGGTGACGCAGGTAGACAGGGTGGTGAAGAAGGCGATTGACACACTGACCTTCGTTGGTCAGGTATTGATACGAGAGTTAGTACGTCATGCTGCAGCTGGTGAGACCACATTTAGAGTAATATCTGCAGTTCTGGTCTCCTAGCTATAAGAAGAATGTTATTGAGCTCAAGGGTGCAGAAAAGATGCACAAGGATGATACCTGGATTGAGTTACAAGGAGATACTGGGGCTATTTGCCCTGGAGCATAGGAGGCTGAGGGGTGACCTTGTAGAGGTTTATAAAATTATGAGAGGCACAGATATAGTGAATGGTCAGTCTTTTTCGCCAAGGTAAAGTAGTCTAAGACGAGAGGGCATAGGTTTAAGGTATGTGGATAGGAAAGGTTTAGAGGGATATGGGGTAAATGGGACTAGCTCAGATGGGACTTCTTGGTCGGCATGGACCAGTTGGGCCGAAGGGCCTGTTTCCATGCTGTGTGACTCTATGGTGGCAGGTGAAAGATTTGAAGAGGAACAGAGGGGCAAGTTTTTTCACAGGTTGGTAGGTATGTGGAACAAGCTACCAGAGGAAGTGGTTGAGGCGAGTACAATTACAACGTTTAAAAGTCATTTAGACCGATGTGTGGATAGGAAAACTTTGGAGGGATATGGGCCAAACGCAGGCAAATGGGACTCCTCAGGTAGGAAACTTGGTCGGCATGTGTGAGTTGGGCTGAAGGGTCGGTTTCTGTGGTGTATCTCTCTATGACTGCTGTTGGTGGAACCAAACACTGGTGAGGTGGAATTGTTGGTGACATTGCTGGGGAAGGACTGCATTCATTACCTGGGGGAGATTGGTACAACAGTGAGTGAGATATGATCATTGTTAGAAGCTCTGTGGGAACTCAGCAGTATTTGGGGGGGGAGGGCAGTGATTGTGAGGGGTTGGAGTGAAGCTATAAGAACCCTGCACCTTTGGGTGTGAGGAAGTCCTACACTGGGGGTTGGAGGTAAGAGAGAATAGCACTGTTTCAGGTGTAGGTGAGGAACCTGCATGAGCGGTGATGGGCAGTGGAAGAAGTGGGTGGCCCCATGTTGGGGAATAGGGTCCAGGCGGTCCCAGGGATGGGTGATGGGAGAAGTGAGTGACACAGAGGGTGGGTGCCCCGTGTTGGGGAATGTTGCGGGGTTGGGGGGGGGTGAGAGAGGGGCCCGCGTGGTTGGAGATGGGGGCAAGGGGGCCCTGTGCTGGTGGTGGGCGGTGGAAGGTAGTCTTGAGGGAGCGCTTTGCTGGGAAATGGGGGTGACGGGCCCTTGATGGGTGAGGGGGCTCGTTGATAGCGTTGGGATGGGTGGGTGGTACCAAAGGAGCACCAGGCTGTCAGTAGGGTGACACAGTGAACCATGTAGGAGTGCCACACTGTTGAAGAAGCCATCTTTCGGATGCAACGTTAAACTCAGGCCCTGTTCGCCTGTTCAGGTGATTGTGGAAGATGCGACAGCCAATAGGTGCAGAGGTGCTTTCCTGGATTTGTCTGCTCCCTCGGCTGGTGAGTTGCAGCTCTTTGGTTGTTTGCCATTAACTTGCTGCCTGCTATATCCAGTACTGTTCTGGCCTTTCCTGACTATACAGAAACTAATGTAACCCAGACAAAGTTGTGCAAGTATCACAAGCTCCCTTCACAGCTTAGTGGAGTCAGCATCAGCTTTGTTGCAGCCAGCAGCGAGTCAAGTAGCTCTGTTGCATTCATGTTTGTAGGACAATGGTGAGATAGTAAATGTCAGCTTTACTGCTTGTCCGGGAAGGATTTCATAGACTCAACCTACATAGATGAAGGCTGCACAGACCATAAGGCCTCTGCTAGCTCTTTGAAAGAGCTCTTCAATAGGTCCCATCCTCCACTTTCACTGAAGCTTTACTATTTCTTCCCTTCAAGTATTTCTCTGCTTGTCCATAAAACCTGTTCCCTGACCTTTACCACAGTGCTTTCTAGATCACACTTTGGTGCAAAAACATTCTCCCCATTTCCTCTGAGGCTGCCACCTTCAACATGTATCTCTGGTCACTGATTCTCATGCCACAGCAAGGAGATGCTGCTTATTTACTTTGCTGAAAACACTAATTATTTTGGACACTACCAAATCTTCAAACTCTGTTCCAAGGGGAGCAGTCCCAGGTTCTCCAGTCTCCCCACAGTACTGGAGTCCCTCCTTCCTGGGACTATTGAAGCAGTGGCACCATTCCTAAAGTGCATTGGATAGAATTGGAAAGTGCACCAGCTGAGGCTTAATCAGTGGTCCATAAAGATTCAGTTTAACCATCTTGCTTTACTCTGATTATAAAGCCTAACATCCCAGTACTTTTGTTTAAGCCTTCTCAACTTGTTACCTTCAGAATTTAGTTGAATGTGCCTGCATTCAATTAAAATTAAACCATTGAATTTATGATCTTCTCCCCTGTTTTAGAAGCACATGGGGAGGTGAACCCTGTTTGCAGAGTGTCCCATGGACTGGATAATGAATCATTTGCTGAGTTTCTGCACTTGATTCATTTTATTTATTCCGCAGACCCTGTCCTCCCTCTTCCTCACCTCAGTTCACCCTCCCAGTGCATGTCCCTTTCCTGACTCCAGTTTAAACTTGGAGCCCATTTACAGGGTCTTTGATATTAATTCAGCCAAATATTTTGTAGAACATTACAGTGCATTAAGTTGCCACTCATCTATCACTGCTCCTGACTGACACATGTATTCTTGAAGTTGCTTACCAATCAGGTATTGATAACCACAGTCTGGTTTTACTGATCTTTAATCCTCATTAACAACGGCCAGAGTACTGGGGTGAATTCCCCTGCTCATCAAGGTAGTGCCGTGGGACCTGTTACATCTTCATGAGGACAGACAAGATACTGGCTTTAATGTTTCATCTGAAAGATGCCACTTACCATGAAGTGGCGCTGCTTGATACCCACAACCTTCTGATTTGAGCAAGTACCACATGCCATGATTGCTGGCATACTGCTCGATGATGTTTAACAATAATATTCTGTACCCTGCTGGTGTTTTGCTTCTGATTGACTCAGGTTTGCTAGATACATTGCTAACAATTACTAGTAAGTGAGGTTTCCAGGTTTCTCCTCTTTATCAGTTGCCACTTGATAGTGATGCCGGGTTCCCACTTTGTTGTCAGAAGTGGATTAGCAGGAACGCAGCTGTCTGTAGCAGTGTGACATCCTCAGCTCTGCTGTGCAGGATCACCTGGAAGATGCAGACACAGGATTGTGCCATCGTGATCCAGGTCAAGAAACAAGTACAAACTACTTGATGCTTCCCACTGAGTTTTCAAAACTTCAGATCTATGAGGTCCATCCCAGCTTTTGGTAATACTGTGATTTTACTTTAAGCATTGTGACTAATTTTTGAAACGTTAGTTTTCTTTAAGAGCTGATATAGTAGCAGCTCATTTTGTGCACTACAAGATTCAATGGTTGCGCTGAGGGCTTGGGGGGAGAAACTCTTGCTAATAGGGTGGGGTGTGTCATCTGAGAACAGGACAGGCTTGAGCTGCTGGGTAGATCCAGGCACTAGTTTCTCAGTCAGGTTATTATCATCTGGTGTATCAATGTTTCGCTCCAATTATGGATGAATCAATCTTGACATCTGATTTTTTTGCCTTGTGTTTCACAGAAACACGAGTGGAAATAAAAGAATCTGTTCGTGGCCAGGATATTTTCATCATACAGACCATCTCGCGGTGAGTGAAGCCCAAAACGGGCTCAGAAGTTTGGAGGTGGGGCTGTGGAGAGGTGCATTGTGGTCTCCGGGTGTTTAGTTGGTCATGGTGGGAATATCACAGGATGTAGGGCAGACCTTGTCTGCAGTACCCAGTGTCAGCCTCTGCATCATTTGGGAGTACGTGCTATGTCGCTGAGGAGAGTTGGAAACAAAGTTAACAGGTTGGGAGTTTGCAGTATCTAATCTCAAATCGTATTGACAGTTGTAATCCTGCCTGCTTCTGACCTCCATGCTTTACAAATAAACTTTATTCAGCATCTAACAACAAAATGCTTCACAAGATCAGTAACGGACCTGTTGGTGGCTTTGAACAGAGTACACTTTCCCAATGGCACAGTAAAATAACATCTTCGCAGCACTTCCCGTCAGACCTAGCATTTTTGCAGTGACTACAAGATTGAGGCAAATTCGGGGTTGACTCTGTGTGCCTTGTGCATGCCACCACGTCGCCTGTGGAGTGGAGCTCAGCAAAATTGGTGCTGAAACCAAACATTGATATTTCTACCCAGCGAGTGATTGGAGTATGCAGGATAGTGTTGGGGAGAGCAGTGGGGCAGATTCAGTTGTTGTGTTTTAAAGGGAGCAGGTAACTATCTGAAAGGAATGAATTTGCAACGTGTGGTTGGGAATTATTGCCACTGTTAGTGTTTGTAGCTCACCAGCATTTACCACGCTTTGATTCTTTATCTTCATGTATTCTAAACCTGTCCTTTGCTCCCTGTATTCCTTGTCCTCCTCCCTGGTCTGTCCTATCCAGTAATGTTACTGCTTCCTTCTCTATACCATCCAAAACTCCTACCTGGTTGTGCATCTTACTTTTCTTTTCTACTTGTATGCTTAGAGTATTGTGTGCATTTGTGGTCACCTCATTATAGGATAGATGTGGAGACTTTGGAGAGGGTGCAGAGGAGGTTTATCAGGATGCTGCCTGGTTTGGAGGACATGTACCATGAGGAGAGATTGGACAAGTTGGGGCCGATTTCTGTAGAGCAGCAGAGGCTTGGGAGATTTGACAGAAGTTCATAAAATTGTGAGACATAGATGGAGTAGACAGTCAGTATCTTTTTCCCAGGATTGAAATGTCTAGTACTAGAGGGCATGTATTTCAGGTGAGAGGGGGAAAGTACAAAGGAGATGTGCAAGACAAGTTTTTTTACACAGCGGTGAGTGCCTGGAATGCACTGCCAGGGGTGATGGTGGAAGCAGACAGCACAGGAGTGTTTGAGGCTCTTGGACACATAAATATGTGGAAAAGGGAGGGATATGGTCAATGTGTGGAGAGGAGAAATTACTGGTATTGGTTTATTATTGTCACTTGTACCGAGGTACAGTGAAAAGCTTGTCTTGCATACCGATCGCACAGGTCAATTCATTACACAGTGCAGTTACATTGAGTTAGTACAGAGTGCGTTGAGGTAGCACAGGTACAAACAATAACAGTACAGAGTAAAGTGTCCCAGCTACAGAGAAACTGCGGTGCAATAAGATTAGATAAATTAAGAGTCATTAGTTTAATTAGTTCAGCACAGCATGGTGGGCCGAAGGGCCTGTACCATTCTATGTTCCCTTTCCTATCTAGTTTTAACCATACCTAGCCACGTGATTGAACGTCCTTGCAAGGACACTGGTGTGAGTCCTGTTCGGATGCAACCCGATCCTTTGGAACAGGTGTCTTTTTCCTCAGAACCAGTCCCAATGATGTTGAGCTCCCCCTCCTGCACCATGGCTCAATCTCATCGATTGATTTGCCCTTCTTCTTCTATGTACTGGGAGTATTCTGGAGATTACCACTTCTGAGGTCCTTTTTAATTTTCACCCTAGCTCCTGAAAGGGTCTGTAGGATCTCATCTGCTCTTCCTATGTCACTGGTTCTGATGTGTACTACAACTTCTGTCGGTAACCATGATCTACATCTCCCTGTTGCCAGTCACTTCAACTCCTTCTCCCACACTGTCACTGATATGTCAGTCCTCAGCCTCCTCCACTGCCAGGAGAATTCCAAACGCAAACTGGAGGAACAGCACCTCATTTTCTGCTCATTTTCTGTCTTGGAACCTTGCAGCTTAATGGCATGAACATTGAATTCTCCCACTTTAAGTAATTCCCACCCCCCCTCCCATCACCCCCCTGCCCCAACCATGCTTCTTCTCTTCTTCCCTTTCTTAGCCTCTTTTTCTACTTTTTTGCCTTTCTCTCCTTACCTTTGACCCATCCCTTGGTGGATCTTCTCTCCCCTCCTCCTCCGCACCTGCCTATCACTATCTCTTACCTGAATCTACCTATTACCACCCTGTGCCCACCCCACCTCCCCTCTTTTGTCCACCTATCACTGCTCTGCTTTTCCGTCATATATTGGGCTTCCCTTTTTCCTACTTTCAGTCCTGAAGGAAGGTCCTGACCCAAAATGTTGACCGCCTGCTTTTCTCCATGGATGCTGCCTGGCCTGCTGAATTCCTCCAGCATCATCGTGTTTTTCATCTGGATTCCAACATCTGCGGCCCTTTTTTCTCTTGTACTACAACTTCTGCGTCATTCCATTCTCACTGCAGAATTCTCTGCACCCTTTTGCCATGTCCTTTATTCCATGAAGGCTGGCATTGACAGTTGAACAAAAGCCTAATGGTCCCCAGACTATGGAATCTTCTCTGACTGCTATATACTCTTATCTCTTCATGCAATCCTCGCCCACTGTTGCTATGGTCTGGACTACACTCCTTCAAAGTGCTGACACTAAGCAAAATCCAATGCTGAGCACCAGTTTAAAAGTATATAAGAAATGGAAGTGGTAGTATGTAGTAGCTCCTTGAATGCAGGGTGTTTGTACCAGAAGGCTGGAGACTGGCAGTTGTTACTCCCTTATTCAAGACAGGAAGCAGGGAGAAGCTATCTCTCTCGGCCAATCAATTCAGCCTCGATGTGGGATAGCTTTTAGAAACACTGAATCGAGGTAGGAGTAACAGTCATCCGGAGCGAAATGGATTAGTTAAGGCAAGCCAACATGGATTTGAGGGCAAATTTTGTTTTAGCAAAAAGATAACTTTTTTTGGTGAGGTAACAGTTGATGAGGGGAATGCAGTCAATGTGTATGTGGACTTCCAGAAGGCTTTTGATAAGGTGCCACATAACGGGTTTAGCAGCAGAGTTGAAACACTGCATAAAAGAAGCACATAGCATGGATACAAAGTTGGCTGAGTAACAAGCATTAGTGAACCATGGTGATCGGTTGTTTCTCGGACTGAAGGAAGATAAATGGTGATGTTCCCCACAATTACAGCTATTGCTTTTTTTTTAAAATCTGTTAATGACTTGGATTTGGAGGTAGAAGCCACAGTTTCTAAATTTACAGGTGACACAAAACTCAACAGCATTGTGAAGAGGATAGTGATGGATTGCAGCAGCATATAAACAGGCTGTGGAATGGGCAGACGTGAAGAAATGTGAGGTGATGTATTTTAGCAGGGAGAATGAGGAGAGGCAATAGAGAATGAAGGACATTGTTCTAAAAGGGATTCAGATATAGAGCAGCCTTGGGAATGGGTGCACAGTCAATTGAGAGTGACAGGGCAGGGTGAGGAGTAGTTAACAAATGTAAACATTTCTGGGCTTTATCAATGGAGGCAGAGAGTATAAGAGCAGGAAAATTGTACTGAACTTTTTTTTAAATGGCCAGAAAAGCTTTACAAGAGTAGTTTCTGGGATGGAGGATGACTGTTAGGACAACACACATCAAGAACAAGAGGATAACTAGGGAGAGGACCACTTGAGGATAAAGGAGGAAACATGTTCTTGGAAGCAGAGAACATGGGTGAGGTCCTAAATGAGTACTTTGTGTCAGCATTTACCAAGGAGAAGGGCCTGGGGGATAGTGAGATCAGTGTGAAGTGTGCTAATATACTCAGGCATTTTGAGATGGAGGTAGTGTTGGGTCTCTTGCAGAACGTTAAGTTGGATAAGTCCCCAGGGCCTGATGGGATCTACCCCAGGTTATCAAGAGGCAAGAGATGAGATCTGTGGGGCCTTAACCAAGATCTTTGTGTCCTCTCTAGCCACAGGCGAGGTCCCAGAGGAGTAGTTAATGTTGTTCTGTTATTCAAGAAGGGAAATGGGGGTAATCCTGGAAACTATAGACCAGTGAGTCTCGAGTCAGTGGTAGGGAAACTATCGGAGAGGGTTCTTCGAGATAGGATTTGTGAACATTTGTTAAACAATGGCCTAATTAGGGACAGTCAGCGTGGCTTTGTGTGGGGCAAGTCATTTGTCTTGATTGAGTTTTTCGAGGAGGTGATGAAGGTCAAGCAATGGATGTGATCTGCATGGATTTTAGCAAGGCATTTGACAAGAACCTTCATGGTAGGCTCATCCAGAAGATTAAGATCCGTGGGATTCATGGTGACTTGGTAGTTTGGAATCAGAATTGACTTGCCAATAGAAGGAAGAGGGTAGTGGTCGATGGGTCAATTCTGGTTCCCCATTACAGGAAGGATGTGGAGGCTTTGGAGAAGATGCAGAAAAGATTTACCAGGATGCTGCTAGATTAGAGTGCGTGTGATAGGTTGGACAAACTTGTGCTATTTTCTCTGGAAGCGAGAAAGCTGAGGAGAAACCTGATAGAGGTTTATAAGATTATGAGAGGCATAGATAAGGTTGACAACTAGTGTCTAATGCTAGGGGGCATGTATTTAAGGTGAGAGGTGGAAATTTCAAAGCGGATGTGTGGGGCAAGTTTATTACACAAGGCGCTGCCAGGGCCAGTATTGGTGGCAAATACAATTAAGGCATTTAAGAGGCTCTGAGATAGGCACGTGAATGTACAGAGAAAGGAGGGATTTAAACATTGTATAGCCAGAAGGGATTAGTTTAGTTAAGACGTTTATTTATTAGTTTAATTAGTTCAGCATAACCTGGTGGGCCAAAGGGCTTGTTGCTGTGCCGTACTGTTATTTGTTACAAGGATAAATGTGAGAGGCTGGACTGTTTTCTTTAGAGAGGCTGAGGGGAGATCTGGTGTATAAAATATCAAGGGGGTCAGGACAGAGTGGATTGAGGGAGGCTGTTGCCATCAATGGAGGGATTGGGGACCAGAGGTCACAGAAAATAAAGGAAAGCACAATTAAGAGTGACATGAGGAAAAAATATTCTGTGAAGCGCGTGGCTGGAATGTGCACATGTGGTGGAGACAGGTTCCATTGTGGCCTTGGATAAATGGTGGGGAAAAAATTGCAAGGCTGCAGAGAAAGGGTCAGGGTAAAGAGCTAGCATAAACAGCGTGAGCTGAATAGCCTATATGGTTCTAGGCCACTTGGCCCCTTGTACCTTATCTCTGTACTTCCTCTCTTCTCTCTTCCCTAGACTCCGGCATGGTTCCGGAGGACTGGAGGGTCGCAAATGTAGTTCTGCTGTATGAGAAAGGTGGGAGGCAGCATAAAGGAAATTACAGACCTATTAGTCTGATGTCAGTGGTGGGAAAGTTATTGGAATCGATCCTCAAGGATGGGGTTATGGAATACCTAGAGATGCAAGGCAAGATAGGTCCTAGCCACCATGGTTTCGTGAGGGAAGATCCTGCTTGACCAACCTATTGGAGTTTTTCAAAGAAATCACAGGTAGGGTGGATAAGGGAGAGGCGGTAAATGTTGTGTATTTAGACTTTCAAAAGGCCTTTGACAAGGTGCTGCATAAGAGACTGATTGATAAGATGAGAGGTCATGGAGTTACAGGTAGGATAACAGAATGGGTGGAGCATTGGCTGGTTGGCAGGAAGCAAAGGGTGGGAATAAAAGGATCTCGTTCTGGTTGGCTACCGGTTACTAGTGGTGTTCCGCAGGGGTCGGCGTTGGGGCTGCTTCTTTTTACCTTGTACATTAACGATTTGGATGATGGAGTAAATGGTTTTGTGGCTAAGTTTGCGGGTGACACCAAGATACGTGGAGGAGTAGAGAGTATTGAGGAGACAGGAAGGTTGCAGAGAGACCTGGATAGTTTAGGAGAATGGGCAAGGAAATGGCAGATGAGATTCAATGTTGAGGAAGTGCAGTGGTACACTTTGGAAACAGAAATAAACGGGCAGATTATTATGTAGAAGGAGAGAAAATTCAAAGTACAGAAGTACAAAGGGACTTGGGGGTACTCGTGCAGGATACCTTAAAGGTTAACCACCACATCGGATCGGTGGTAAAGAAAGTGAATGCTATGTTGGCATTCATTTCGAGAGGTATAGTGCATAAAAATAAGGAAGTGTTGATGAGGCTCTACGGGGCACTAGTGAGGCTTCATTTGGAATACTGTGTACAGTTTCGGGCCCCATATCTTAGGAAGGATGTGCTGATGTTGGAGAGGGTTCAGAGGAGATTTACGAGGATGATTCCCGGAACGAAAGGGCTTGCGTATGATGAGTGCTTGTCGGCTCTTGGACTGTACTCACTGGAGTACGGAAGAATGAGAGGGGACCTCATAGAGACGTTTAAAATGTTGAAAGGACTGGACAGTAGATGTGGCTAGGCTGTTTCCCTTGGTGGGTGAGTCCAGGACCAGAGGGCACAATCTTAGAATTAGAGGGTACAGTTTCAAAACGGAGATGAGGAGAAATTTCTTTAGCCAGAGGGTGGTGAATTTGTGGAATTCCTTGCCAGGTACAGCAGTGGAGGCCAGATCATTGGAGGCATTTAAGGAAGAGATATAGATATCTAAATAGTCGGGGTATCAAGGGATATGGGGATAAGGCTGGGAATTGGGATTAGAATAGTTTTTTCCTTCACCGCCCCCCCCCCCCCCCCCCCCCCCCCATTTCTCATTTCTTTTTTTCCCTTTTCCTTGGAGCAGACATGATGGGCCGAATGGCCTACTTCTGCTCCCTAGTCTTGTGATCGTGATCTTGTGCTCTCAAGAAGGTCAGTAAGGCTGATCTTTTGCCTCTACCACTTTCCTGCACTAGCCACAAATCTCTTGGTACTTTTAATATTCAGAAATCGGTTGACCTCATGTCAAACACAACGTCTGTTTCATAAATCACATGTTATTTTCCCTGTTCCTACTTCCCTAGTTATAGATTCTAGCATTTTACTGACCACTGATGGCAAGCTAACTTATCTGTAGCTCCCCTGTTTTCCCTCTCCCACCTTTCATAAAAGATGGGGTTACTTTTGCTACCTTCCACTCTGAGAGAACTGTTCAAGAATGTATGGAATTTTGGAAGATGACAACGTGCATCCATATCTCCTTGGAGTATGGTGAGGGAATGGAGGGGGAATTCCACAGGAAACTCTCTGCCTCCCTGATACTCCTCTGAGTCTAGAGCTTGAACTGAAGTAACTGGACACTCTTGGGGCAGATGTGGTTTCCAGAACACAGAAGACCTCCAGCATGGTGCAGGAACTGCAACCACCAGGTCGCAGTTGCTTATCCATGATCGAAAACATCTGTTCCCTTGGAATCTGATAAGCATCTTGTTTAAACTATTAATCTTTTTTAATGCACTTGACTCTCAAGATTCACTATCCTCTGTTCTCTCTCAGACTGCTTGTTTAGTATTAAAACTCACTAAGTTATGGATTTAGCACTCTGTAGACTTGGGCACTTTGCGACTCATTCTTAATTGTAGAAGGAATGGGCAGTGCGGTTTCCATTGATGGTCTTGCTGAAGTTGAATGAAGATGCTATTGGTGATACCCTGAGCAGGCTAATAAATTTGTGTTTTGCAGAGATGTTAACACGGCTGTGATGGAATTGCTAATCATGGCCTACGCCTGCAGGACTTCATGTGCCCGGAACATCATTGGAGTGATTCCCTACTTCCCCTACAGCAAGCAGTGTAAAATGAGGAAGAGGGGCTCCATTGTTTGCAAACTGCTTGCGTGCATGTTGGCCAAAGCAGGTGAGGAGCTTTTGAGACAAAGTGAACAGTGTTTGGGGTGAAGTATGCAGTGTCCTTGGGGCCCCATGGTTGTTTATATTGCAGCTGGAGAGAATGACAACCTCAGGTTTTGATGAAGCAAATTTAATCCTAATATCAATTGACTCCCCATTGCTTGCTGAAGGTTGTGTGTATTGTTTCCAGGATTAACCCACATTATCACAATGGACCTTCATCAGAAGGAGATCCAAGGTTTCTTCAACATTCCTGTTGACAACCTTCGGGCATCACCATTTCTACTGCAGTACATTCAGGATGAGGTGAGATTTTGGATTATGCTTCATCTGGGCACAGAAACAGGGTGCTATTGCCTCTGTCCACTGCTAATATATTGTTTTTAGGTTAATTAGAATGACTTGCAACTTGAGTCATTCGGGGTGGACCCCAAAAGCTAGGCCCTTCAGCCCACCATGTTCATGCTGACCTTTTTGTCCATCTGCACCAATGCCATTTGCCTGCATTAGGTCTATATCCTTCAATGCCTTGCCTACTCAAGCGCCTGTCTAAATCTCTCTGAAATGTAGTCACTCTATCTGACACCACCACCTCCTCTGGCAGCAAGTTCCAGATATTGACCACTGTTTTAAAAAAAATACTTTCCCTCAAGTTCCCTTTAAAACTCCTTTCCCTCACCTTAAACCTGTGCTGCTTGTTTTTGACACCCTTGCTATGGGGAAAAGATTTTAACTATCTACCCCATCTATGCCTCTAATCTTTTTATACACCTCTCGCGGGTCAGCCCTCAGCCTCCTTCACTCCAGGGAAAACCCCAGCCTATCAATCTCTCCCCATAACTAAAGTCCTCCAATCTGAGCAACATCCTGGTGAATCTTCTCTGCACTATTTCCAGCACAACCACATCCTTCATACAGTGTGGCGATCAGAACTGCACACAATACTTCAGGTGAGGTCTAACCAGTATTATGTAAAATTGCAAAATAGCATGCCAACTTTTATATTCTGTGCCCTGATCTATGAAGGCAAGAGTGCCATATGCTTTCTTCACCACCCTATCTACTTGTGTTGCCACTTACAGGGAACTATGGACTTGAACCCCAAGGTCCCATTGTTCATGAACATTCCTTGGTGCTCTACCATTTACTGTTTATGTCCTACCCCTGTTTGACTTCCCAAAATGCATTATCTCACAGTTGTCGGGATTAAATTCCATCTGCCGATGCTCTGCCCAACTTTCCATCTGACCTACATTCTGCTTATAGTCTGAGACAACCTTCCTCTGACACAATTTTCTTGTCATCCGCAAGTTTACTCATCATACCTCCTACATTCACGTTCAAGTTGTTAACGTACATCACGGACAGCAAAAGTCCCCACATTGATCCCTGTGATACGTTACTGGTCGCAGACTTCCAATCAGAAAAGCATCCTTCCACCACTACCCTTTGCCTCCTATCACTAAGCCAATTTTGGATCCAATTTGCCAGCACACCTTGGATCCTGTGTGGCTTAACCTCCTGGGTCAGACTACTATCTGACACTTTAGAACTTTAGAACCATAGAACCATACAGCACAAAACAGGCCCTTGGGCCAAAACACCCCCACACTACCTAACCCCTTCCTCCCGCATATCCCCCCATCCCACAATCCTCCATATGCCTATCCAACAAGCTCTTGAACCTGTCCAATGTATCTGCCTCCAACACCACCCCAGGCAGTACATTCCATGCACCAACCACTCTCTGGGTGAAAAACCTCCCCCTGACATCTCCTCTGAACCTCCCACCCATAAGCTTAAAGCCATGCCCTCTTGTCTTGAGCATTGGTGCCCTGGGAAGGAGGCGCTGACTGTCTACTCTATCTATTCCTCTCAATATTTTATATACCTCTATCATGTCTCCTCTCATCCTCCTCCTTTCCAGTGAATAAAGCCCTAGCACCTTAAGCCTCTCCTCATATTCAATACTCTCTAATCCAGGCAGCATCCTGGTAAATCTCCTCTGCACCCTCTCCAACGCCTCCACGTCCTTCCTATAATGAGACGACCAGAACTGAACACAGTACTCTAAGTGTGGCCTAACTAGAGTTTTGTAAAGCTGCATCATCTCCTCGCGGCTCTTAAACTCAATCCCACGATTTATGAAAGCTAACATCCCATAAGCTTTCATAACTACCCTATCTACCTGTGAGGTAACTTTCAGTGATCTGTGGATATGAACCCCCAGATCCTTCTGCTCCTCCACACTGCCCAGAACCCTGCCATTTACCTTGTACTCTGCCTTGGAGTTTGTCCTTCCAAAGTGTACCACCTCACACTTCTCCGGATTGAACTCCATCTGCAACTTGACAGCCCAGCTCTGCATCCTATCAATATCCCTCTGTAAGCTCCGACAGCCCTCCACACTATCCACAACACCGCCTATCTTAGTGTCGTCCGCAAACTTACTAACCCAGCCCTCCACCCCCTCATCTAAGTCATCTATAAATATCACAAAAAGTAGAGGTCCCAGAACCGATCCCTGCGGGACACCACTAGTCACTGCCTTCCAATCCGAGGGCACTCCTTCCACCACAACCCTCTGCTTTCTACATGCAAGCCAATTCCTAATCCACACAGCCAAGCTTCCTTGGATCCCTCGGCCTCTGACCTTCTGAAGAAGCCTACCATGAGGAACCTTATCAAACGCCTTACTAAAATCTATGTAAACCACATCCACCGCACTGCCCTCATCAATTTTCCTGGTCACCTCCTCAAAGAACTCTATCAGGCTTGTGAGGCAAGATCTTCCCTTCACAAAGTCATGCTGGCTGTCCCTAATCAGTCCATGATTCTCTAGGTGTTCATAAATCCTATCCCTTAGAATCCTTTCTAACAGCTTACCCACCACAGACGTAAGGCTCACCGGTCTATAATTCCCTGGCCTATCCCTATTACCTTTTTTGAACAAGGGGACAACATTCGCCACCCTCCAATCCTCCGGCACCATCCCCGTGGACAACGAGGACTCAAAGATCCTTACCAGCGGTTCAACAATCTCCCCCCTCGCCTCTCGAAGCAGCCTGGGGAAAATCCCGTCAGGCCCCGGAGATTTATCTGTCTTGATATTACTTAACAACTTCAACACATCCTCTCTCTTGATATCTACAACCTCAAGAACATTACCCCTACCAGCACTCCCTTCCGCGTCATCAAGACCCCTCTCCCTGGTGAATACCGAAGAGAAGTACTCATTGAGAACTTCTCCCACTTCCGCCGCCTCCAGGCAAATTCTCCCACCTTTGTCCTTAATCGGACCTACCTTTACCCTAGCCATCCTCCTACCCTTCACATACTTGAAAAAGGCCTTGGGATTTTCCTCAACCCTACTAGCCAAAGCCTTTTCATGGCCCCTTCTAGCTCTCCTCAGCCCTTTCTTAAGTTCCTTCCTCGCTACCCTATATTCCTCACGGGCCCTAAATTACTTTCTCAAGTGCTTTAGTAAAAAGTCCATATAGACTACACCTACCATACTGCCCTCGTCAATCTTCTTAGTTCTGGCTTATCCCTGCTGCCCTTCTTAACTTAAGGAACAGCATTAATTATTCTCCAGCCTTCTGCTACCTCACCTGTGTCTAACGAAGATGTAAATATCTCTGGGCCCCAGCCATCTCCTTTGCTTACCATCCCATCCTGCGGTAGTCCTATGGATTTATCAACCCTCGTGTTCCATGGCGTCTAGCACCTCTCCTTTTAATACTGACCTGCTCAATATCTTCCATGTCCTTCACCTTGGTGAACACAGGTGAGAAGTATTTAGTTAAAACTTGGCTTATCCCCTGGCTTGACACACAGATTACCCCTTCAGACCCCAAGGGGACCCACGCTTTCCCTGGCTGCCCTACTGTTCCTGATATACTTATAGATTGCCTTGACATTCTTGTTAATCTTTCTTGCCAAAGATATTTCATGGCCCCTCTTTGCCCTCCTAATTCCTTTCTCAAGCTTTCTGACACCCCCCTATATTCCTCATGAGTCGCTCAATTCCAATTGCACATACCTGTAAATGTCATAGACAGAACAGTACAGCATAGGAACAGGCCCTTCAGCCCACAATGTTTGTGCTGGCCATAATGCCAAATTAAACAAACCTATCTGCCTGCACTTAATCCGTATCCCTCATGTTCATGTGCCTCTCTAAATGCCATTATCATGTCTGCTTCCACCACTACCACAGAATCAGGTTTATTATCATTCAAAGCATGAAATTTGTTGTTTTGCTGCAGCAGTACAGTGCAAAGACATAAAATCACTATAAATTACAAAATAAATAGTACAGGAAAAAAAAGGAATAACAAAGTAATGTTCATGGACTGTTCAGAAAAATGATGGCAAAGGAGAAGAAGCTGTTCCTAAATCATTGAGTGTGGGTCTTCAGGATCCTGTACCTTCTCCCCAATGGTCGTAACGAGAAAAGGGCATGTCCCGGACAGTGAGGGTCCTTTGTGATGGACGCTGCCTTCTTGAGACGCTGCCTTCTTGAAACGCCGCCTCTTGAAGATGTCTTCGATGGTGTGGAGGGTTGTGTTGGTGATGGAGCTGGCTGAGTCTACAACCCTCTGCAGCCTCTTCCAATCCTGTGTATTGGACCCTCCATACCAGGCAGTGATGCAACTAGTCAGAATACTCTCCACTGCACATCTATAGAAATTTGCAAAAGTCTTAGACATACCAAATCCTAACTAAGTAGGACGTGGCTTCTTTGTGATTGCCTCAATGTGTTGGGCCCAGGATAGATCCTCTGAAGCTGCTCACCCTTTCCACTGCTGACCCCTCAATAAGGACTGGTAGTGCATTCCAGGCACATAACATTCTCTGTGCTCTTCAAGAGACCTAACACCACTGCCACCATTGTATCAATGTGCCCTAGAATATCAGTATATCCCTGATCTCGCCAGCCCCATGTCCTTCTCCTTGGTGAATACTGATGCAAAGTACCTGTTACCCATTACCCATTCCCTCTGACTCCAGGCATAAATACCCTTCTTTGTCTTTGGTCCTCCTCTCTCCCTAGTTACCCTCTTGTTTTTCATGTATGTGTAAAATGCCTTGGGATTATCTTTAAACCTACTCACCAAGGACGTTTCCTGGGCCTTTTAGCTGTCTGGAATCCCTGTTTAAATTCTATCCCGCTTCCTTAAGGACCCTGTTTGAATTCAGCTTCCTAAACCTTACAGGTGCTTCCTTTCTCTCTCCACACTAATGCTGTGTAATCTGTTGAACGTTTCTGTAATTTTTGCTTTATGTCAGATTCCCTTCATCCAAAGTTTACTGTGTTGGAACCTCTTTCCTTTATTGTGGTAATTAAATATTGTTGACTGCTCATCATTCAGCAGTGGAAGGCTGCTTTCTTCACTCTACAAAACCTCTTTGTTTTGTATGCTCTTGTAAATTTTCTTTGGCTTCTGTGCTAATTGGAAGTAATTGCCACATCTCTTCCTATCTAACTATAGTTTCCCACTCTAAACTCGTAGTTCACTTTCTATTACTTCAATGCCCTGACCCTAATGGGAAACGATAGCCCAGTGGTGTGTTGTCTATCCACTGCCTTGTGTGTTAATCCTTGCTTCATTGTCCATCTACACACATTCTCTAAAGTTCAATCCATCCAAGCGATTAAGAAAAGTAGTCTCTGAGTGAATCCCCAGTAGACCTTCTCCAAAACGTTTAGAATCATAGAGAAACACAGCACAGAAGGGTCCTTCAGCCCACTTCATCCATGCCTGTTACGCTAATCCCATTTGCCTGCATTAGACCTGTATCCAAGTACCTGTCCAAATGCCTTTTAAATGTTCGAATTGTATCTGGCTCCTCTACCTTCTGGTGGTTCATTCCAAATATTCACCCTCTGTGTGGAAAAACTTAGCCCTCGGGTCTCCCTTAAATTTCTCCCCTCTCACCTTAAATTTATGCCCTCTGGGTCTAGACTCCCCAGACCTGGGGAAAAGGATTCTGACTATCTATCTTATCTATGCCCCTCATCATTTTATAAACTTCGGTCTGGTCACCCCTCAGCTTCCTACGCTCCAATGAGAATAAACCCAATCTCTCCATTCCAGGCAATTTCCTGGTGAACCTCTTCTGAACTCTCTTTTGCTACCACATCCTACCTGTAGCGTGATGACCAGAACTGTACACAGTACTGTGAGTGTGGTCTAACCAATGTTTTGTACAGCTGCAACATGATGTCCCAACTCTTGGACTTAATGCCTCGGCAAATGTCTTCTTCATTACCCTACCCACCAGTGTCACCACTTTCAGGGAGCTATGGACTTGCACCCTAAGGTCTCTCAACATCAATGCTCCTAAGGTCCCTGCCATTTACTCCATATGTCCTGGCAGAATTTGACCTCCCAAAGTGCATGACTTGTCTGGATTAAATTCCATCTGCCATCACTCAGCACAACTTTCCACTGATTTAAACAACTTTGTTATTTACAACTCATATTTTTGTGTTGTCTACAAACTTGCTAATCATACTCCCTACATACTCAATGTTAACTGCTGCGTCCGTGTGCCACCCCTGAGTGTCAGTGTCAGACTAAATATTATTAATATCACCAAAGAGGAAGTACTGGAGAAGTTAAGGGGACTAAAGTAGGGCAATTCCGCTGAGCTGAGAGCCTGTGCCCTTCGGTTGTAAAAGAGTGGAAGCCGCAGTAGAGATGATCTTCCACAATTCTCTAGATTTGGGGACAGGCGTGAGAGTGAAATTAACAAATATAACACCAAAGAAGGCAGAGAAAAATATGGAATTATCAAGTAGGTGGGTTGAGAACGAGCAGTCAACAGATTGTCACATCCTGTGAGTATTGTGGATGTAACTACCAGGGCAGGTGTAGGGAACCACTGGCGTGTAGCACATCTGGATTTTCAAAAGGCATTCAATAAGGTGCCGTGTAAAATGTTGTAGGTGTAACACGTTTGATGGAGGATTGATTAAAGGAACACAAACAGTTGTCGTTTTCAGGTTGGCATACAATGATGGGTTGCCATGGGGACCAGTATTGGGCCCCAGCTCTACCATTGACATGTCAGCATTTGCTGTTGATGCAGCAGGTGAGAGAATGAGCTGAGAGGAGCACACGGTGTCTGCAAAAGGGCACAGACCAGGTAAGCAAGTGGCCAAGAAGGACGCAGCTGGAGCTAGTAGGTTAACTTGGGTGTAATTGGGTGGCACAGGCTCGTTGGGCCGGAAGGGCCTGTTACCGTGCTGTAGGAATAAAGTTTTAAAATAATCTAGGGTTTAAACACACAATTCAGTCACTGTTCATGTTTGGAGGGACCCGGGTGGCTGGTTTGGGGTGGTGAACTTACAGCGGGCGAGAAGCAAATGGTATTTTGGTCTTCAATGCAAAGATTAAGGAAATCTTGCTGAGATTCTGCAAGGCTTTTTGATGAGACCTTATTTGGGCCACTGTGTGGTTTTGGTCTCTGCATCTAAAGGAGGGCATACTAATTAGGGTGCAGAATGACTGGAGCAATTCTTAGAAGTTTTATGAAAAGATCGAGAAAATTCAGTTGATACTGGAGAAGTGGAATGAGAGGAGAGAGATCAGACTCTGAGAGGCAATGAGGCTGCAAGCAGAGTATCTGTTCCCTCTCTGTGGACATTCTGGAACCAGGGCACACGGTCCTAGCATAAAGGGCCAGGTATTTAACTTGGAGCTGAGAGGGTCTTTAGTCTGCTGTCAGTTGTGAATCTTTGGAACTCTGTACGTCACAACTGTGGATGTTCAGTCCTTGAGTATCTTCAAAACTGAAATCAAATCAATTTTTGGATGCAAAGAGAATTGGGAGCCAGGCAGGAAGTGACAGAATTAGCCACAGTCCTATTGAATGGTAGAGCAGGTTCACGGCTGTGTGACCACATTCTGCTTTCATGTGTTACTGTGCACCATTTGTATCTGTGTACCCAGTGATTTCATTCCCCTCTCTCCCAACCCACCCCCTACCCATGATCACATATCTGTTGCATTCTCTCCTTCAACCTCTGGCTGCTCTCTTACAGATTCAGGATTACAGGAATGCAATCATTGTTGCAAAGTCACCTGCTGCTGCCAAGAGGTAAGGAGGATCGCATGTGTAGTGTGAGGGTGCTGATGTGAGGGCGGGCCAGTGTGGAGGGTGTGCCTTGGCCCCTGCTGACATGCACTCCTTGGATCTTCACTCACTTCCCATTCCAGTCTGCTGATCATCCCAGTGCTGTGTAACCCTTGGACCCTGAGCTCTGAAATTCTCTTGGCAAACCTCCACCTGCAAAACATGCTCTTTTCCCTGGTTTGTTATCTCTTTAACCTGGCTTGGCATCACCACTTGCTGCTACTTCACCTCTCCGTGTGTCTGGACAGTCCCTGCCAATGCTGTGGCTCTGGCCCTGCCCCCAGCAGCTGCCTTGCCCCATGGCTCTGACCCCAGCAGCTGCCTTCCCCCCCACCCCGCCCACCAGCCCTGTCCCCAGCGACTAGGTCACCCCCTGGCCCCACCACAACACCTGTTTCCTTCACCAGATCTCTTTTTCTCCCCCTCCCCCACCTCCTCTCTCTACCAAAAAGTGTTCTTCCAAGCAATGAAACTTTAAAACTCGATGGCTTTCTGTATTTTATCGCAATCCTCCCGTGTGATGCTGTCTTATGTGATGGTAAACTGTGCTCCTAATTTCCTGGGTCCAATTGTTTTTCTGTTAAGAGGCCACTTGTAGGCCACTTGTCACCTTTAACCAGATGGAGTCATTGCCTCAGCTTGGTTGTGTGGACACCTTGCTGTCCGGTCTGTTGTGTCCACACTTTCAGTCCATTCTTGTTTGTTCAATCAGGTGCTGTCAATTCCACCACATATCAAGTAAATGAGCACAAATTAAATCGTATATGGCTGTAATGATGGGAACTGAGGTCATTTTCTCAACAGACTGAACAAAAGTAACTGAGCACATTTGGATAAAAGAGAGGTTGAAAGGCTATAGATGAGTATCAAAAGATTATAGTTGGGGTATCAAAAACAAGAGGACATGAGTTTAAGGTGAGAAGAAGGAATTTTAAAAAGAATCTGAGGGGTAAGCTCTTTTATTTGCACAGTGTTTGATATCTGGAATGCACTGCCAGGCATGGTGGAATCAGATACAATCACTGTTTGAGAGGCATTTAGACAGGCACTTAAATAGGCAAAGCATAGAAGGATGTGGACCTAATGCAGACAAATGGGGTTAGTGTAGATGGACAAAAAGGTTAGCATGGACGAGGTGAGCTGGAGGGCCGTTTCTGTGCTGTACAGCTCTGCTTCTGCAAAATCCTAGTGTTGCTTACTGTGTAGGATTTGCAAAGTGTTTCAGCCCTGCCATTGGACTGGAAGGGAGGGGTGGGGTCAGTGGCATTGCCAAGGCTACTTTCCCAGAGCTGACATTTGCTGGTGTGCCTGGAAGTGCACTCTTAAAGTAGTTGCTTACTCTTGATACAGTACTGTGTGTTTTTGCTTAGAACTGGAGATGTGCTTCCAGCTGTATACATTAAAAAACTGTACAATAATGCTAATACTGTCAATGTACCTTTTTCAGAGCACAGTCATATGCAGAGAGACTCCGGCTGGGACTAGCGGTGATACATGGAGAGGCTCAGTATGCAGAGTATGATTTGGTGGATGGGCGTCACTCTCCTCCAGCTGTGAAGAACACGATGATACATTCTGGTCTGGAGTTACCATGTAAGGAATATACTGGGCTAGAGTTTGCAGATACTCTGCTTCAAAGGAAACAGGTGTAAACAGGTTGGAGCCACTTCTGGAGTGGTGTCCAGCCTGTGCTGAGATCAGTAGTGCACCATATTGGCAGGCTGTTCCTGTGCTCGGCTGTACCATAGCTGAATTTTGTTTGTTACCTTTGGAGACTAATGAATGTTTTTACGTAACTGCAGGTAGAATATTTTCTTTTAAAAATGAGCTTACAAATAGTTGCTGCTCTATAGATTCTTCAGGGCAAAGGTGCTATGCTGTCAACTCCCATTGCCTGAATCTGTGCTGCTGTAACTGGTCAAATTGGTTGCAGCCCATTTGTCCTTGAGCCTTTTCTATGTACTGTCTTGTGTGCAGTTTTTCTCTTCCTTACCCCTTCTCTAACATGTCTTCAATTTGCCCCTTTCCTGAATGCACTATTAGCACGCATGCTTTGTTTATGCAAGAAAGTGAGCACTTGCTCTCACCGTCAGTAATGCAGGGACACAGTTAACGAATGCACCTACCTACCTCCAGTGAGCCCTGTCACTCAGTCACAACCTCTGTCCTTATCATCTGCAAATGCTTGGTCTCAAATGCTATCTCGTGCTCTCCTCCTTTCTCCCCTTCCCTTCCACTGCGACCAAGCTCAAAAGAATGGACTCTGAATGCAGCACTGTGTCACAGTTTAACAAGTTGGAGTCTCATGGGTGTCCCTTAACCAGCTAAATTATGGGAGAATACAATTTAAGGATGTGTCCAGTGACTCCATTTGAGGGTGTCAGTGTTGCTGAACCTGGCGTGATCATGCTGGCAACGGGCATTGGCTGCTACTGACTTCACTTCCAGAGTAATGCTGCCCCCACGGGAGGCTGAGGTGACAATCCTGCAGCTCACACGGAAATGTGTTGGGTCTAGTTGCTTGAAATTGCACAGTGCTGTGGGATGTGACATCACTCTCATCCCTGGCTATGGTGTCTTTGAGCATCACCCATTGCCTTTAGTCCTAGGGTTGTATTGTCGTGTGCTTGTTCTGTTCTGTTTTATTAATTTATTCTGCCTTTGTACATTTTATGCTTTTAGCTGTACATAGGCTGCAAGTTCCGTTTCCTGGTATCGAGCTTCCAAGTACGAGAGTATAACTTTCCCTTTTGCTGATGGCGGCTCGGATTCTGGGATACACGAGGCTGTTTGTGATTGCGGCTTTGTTAACTGCATGTGTGAATGGAAAATAACCCCTGCAGGGGCTTGAGTGTCAGCCTGAGGACTGAATGAAGCAGAACCTCTCTCTTGCTCTAAATGTATGGAAGGACCATGGTGTGGAGTGTTATGGCAATCAGTGAATTTCCCTAAAAATCCAGCACCACTACAGCAAGATTGGCTTTCTTGTAAACATTTAAAAATACAAATACAGAAGATTTGAAGTGAGAGTAAAAGATGGAGAACTCCTCCCTGGATTTGATGTCAGCAAAGGGAAAAGACCATCTTGGTGATCTGGGCATGGGGGAGTAGTGCTAAGTCGGGGAGGAACCTGGTACAAGTTTGGGGCATTGTGGCTGGATGGGGAGGAGCCTTTGTCCTCGAGGCCTGTACTCCATTGTGCTGCAGACTAAAAATTTATATTTAACTTTCCAGATGCCAATGAGCCCAACACGCCAGTGACAGTTCCTGATGTTAGTTGAGATCTCCGCCTTACTGTTGCAAAGTGATTCTAGCAAGACTTCCAATCCCACCTCCAGGCTACTTAAGTTCTTTTTTCCCTTTTGAACCATCTGCCTGCTCCACAGCACAGTTACCTTGGGAGGGGATGTCTAGCCAAGTCAGTGTGCTTTGGTTTTTAAAATTTAGCAACCTTCATGCAAATGTAAATATTGATAGTGAGCAGTGGTGAATAATGTGGGTCAGTGACAGTGGTGGAGCAGTGCACTGTGTTGGAAACTACAGTATAGGCCTCTGGAATACTTTGATTTTTCATTTGAATGTGAATGTGGGAAGTATGATTAGTAAGCTTGCAGATGACAAAAGTTGCTGGTGTGGAGAGCAAGGAAGGTGGTATAAGGCTACAGTAGGATATAGCTCAGACGTAAAGTTGGGTGAAGCATTGGTAGATGGAATTTGAGTGCAAGGTGATGCATTTTGTGAAGTCAAATAGGGGTAGGACGTGCACAGTAAATGATAGGGCACTCAGGAATGTTGGTGAACAGAGGGACCTTGGGTTCAAGTACACAGTTTCCTAAAAGTGGCAGCACAGATAGATGGGGTGATGAAGAAGGCATACAGCAAGTTTCTCCTCAGAGTTCGGGGCAGAGAATATAAAAGTTTGGGTGCATGTTGCAATTTTACAGAACACTGGTTAGACCGCACTTGGAGTACTGTGTGCAGTTCTGGTCACCACAATGTAGGAAGGATGTGACTTAAGTTATGGGGAGAGATTAGATAGGTTGGGTCTGTTCTCTGTGGAGCGAAGGAGGCTAAGGGATGACATGACAGAAGTACAGGTGACACCCCACCGTTACTCTAAGTTACTCTAATGTGCTTCAGTAGATCTAGCACTTCCTCCTACAGACGTGCTCCAGAATATCCACGTACCCCTCCCTTGGCTCTGCAGCCTCCATGTACCCTGCCCAACAGCAGTTCAGGTAACGGGAATTGTCTCCTACAGAATTCACAGATCGCAACCAAAAAACCTGGGACGTGGAATAAAAATTTACACTTGTGGAAGTTATGTTGGTGGGGGGGGGGGGGTGCGGGGGGGAGGTGTAAATAGAATTATTTGTCAACTCTCATTTCTTGACTTTTGCAGAGATGATGCGGTTTTGCGTTGTGGAAGATTGCAGTAGGGGCCATTTCCTGGGAACAGAACACTGCCCACCCATAATGTGGGGGTCGCCTATATATCAGACCATGAGAGGCATGTGGGAAAGTAATTCTGACAGATGGTCGGAATCTCTTTTCCATGTTAGGAGTATCAAAAGTGTGAGGGTGTGGGTTAAGGTGAGAGGAAGGAGGTTTGATACTAAAGTTTTTTCAAAGTGGTTGATATCTGGAATGCACTGCCAGAGGGGTGGTGGAGTCAAATACAATGACGACATTTGAGGGGCATTTTGGACAAGTACTTAAGTAGTCAAGGCATAGAAGGGTATCAAAATAATGCAGGCAAATGGGATTAGTATAGATGGGCAGAAAGGTCAGCATGGACGTGGTGGGCCGAAGGGCCTTTTTCTGTGCTCTGCCTCTGACTCTAAGGTGTAGAGGCACAGGTTATCTGACTCTGTAATGTTTGTGTTTCTGTTGATGAACACTAATAAGCAGGTCTGGCAATGGTAGGGTGCCCAGCTCTGTGCTGCTGTTTGCAGGGCCATCCAGTGTAGGAAATGTCTGAGAACTCTGCAGTAAGAGACGAGAGCTTTCTCTGACCTGTGGTCTTTTGCACACATTTTGCTCTGCTTTCCTGGTGCTGTGATTGGTCATCTATTGCATGTTTCAAACACTGTGCAGGACTAGACTATTTCACTTCCACAGCTGTTTGCTGTGATTTCACCCATAGTATCTGAGGCAAATGAGAATTAATCCAAGTGTCTTAAAGTTGAGGACACGGGGTTTCAGCTTTGGAGGGGGATGGGGAAATAGCAGAGGGACTCCCAGTCCTGGAGCCCTTCCAGTACTGCACAGTTTCTGAACTCATTGTTACAAAGCCAGCGTATTCCGGAGAAATGTTAGAGTGAGCTAGTTTCTGTCTGCCGGTCCCGCTCGGCTTTGCAATAATGAAGCTTGACCATGTGTATGTCACACGCAGCAAACACTGGAGCAGTCCCTGAGTGATTGCTGGGTGTTGAATGCTTGGTATTTTTAAGGTGGTGAGAGCTTTGGGGAAATTGAAACTCGTTCCTTGCATTTGTGCCAGACAAGCACTGAATGTGTTGGCTGGAGAGTAACTAGGGGCAACTTGAGCCCTTGTTGCCAGAGTTGAAGATGGCCTCCAGTGTTTATGCCTCATCAGTGCATTGGGTGGTGGTGGATGTAGAATCCTTCAGTTGGATCATGGTTAATGCATGCTGTGTGCAGCATTCTGGTGATGCAGGAGCTGAAGGAAATGCACACTCTACAACAGGCAGTTCACTGGGACACAAGATGTTGGAGTCCTGTCCATTGATGTTTAGGTTGCTCCCTCTCCTTGATCTACATTTACTGGAAACTATTGGGTATAAAGTAAGTAGAAAAGAACCAGGAATTAGGGCTAAAAGGGGCCATGACATATCCTTGGCAAGTACAATTAAGGAGAATCCCAAGGCATAGGAGCAAGAGGGTAGCTAGAGAAAAGGTAGTTCACTCGTTCTTGAATTTATGGATGGAGTCAGGAAGTGGGTAAGGTACTAAATGAGTACTTCACATCAGTATTCACCAAGAAGGCCCTGGGTGATGGTGAGATCGGGGGGGGAGGGGGTATGTTAATATTCTAGGGCATGTCGATAATAAGGAGGAGGTACTGTTGGGTATCTTGAAAAACATTAAGATGGACAAGTTCTCAGAGGCTGATGAAATTTATCCCAGGATACTGAGGGAGACAAGGGAGGAGATTTCTGGGGCCTTGACAGAGACCTCTGTATCCTGTTTAGCCACAGGCAAGGCCCCAGAGGACTGGAGAGTAGCCAGTGTTGTTCCTTTGTTTAAGAAACACAACTGGGATAATCCAGGAAATTATAGGCCGGTGACTCTTGCAGCAGTGGTGGGGAATTTATTGGAGAAGATTCTCGGGGACAGGATTTACTCTCAATTGGAAAAGCGTGGACTTAATAGGGCTTGTGCTGAGGAAGTCCTGTCTTACAAATTTGAGTTTTTTGAGAAAGTGAAGATGTTTGACAAGGGAAGGGCAGTGGATGTTGTCTGCATGGACTTTAAAGCATTTGACAAGGTCCTTCATGGTAGGCTGGTCCAGAAGATTATGGGATCCTGATGAGTTGGTAAATTGTCTTCTACGACCAAGCCAAATTTGGATCCAGAGGGTAGTGGTGAAGGGGCATTTTTCTGACTGGAAGTATGTGACCAAGTGGTGTTCCACAAGGATCAGTCTTGCAATCTCTTGCTTGTGATGTTTATACACAATTTGGATGAAAATGTAGGTGGTCTCATTGTAAGTTTGTAGATGACAGGAAAATTGGTGGAGTTGTGGATGATGAGGAAGGTTGTCAAGGGATACAGCAGGAGACAGATCAGTTGGAAAGTTGGGCAGAGAAATGGTAGATGGAGTTTAATCCGGATGAGTGTGAGGTGTTGCACTTTGGGAGATCAAATGTAAGAAGAAAGTATACAGTAAATGGCAGGACTCTTGGGAGCATTGATGTACAGAGGGATCTTGGGGTGCAAGTCCATAGCTCCCCGAAAGTGGCAACACAAGTAGATAGGGTGGTAAAGAAGGCATACGGCACGCTTGCCTTCATTGGTTGGGAAGTTGAGTATAAAAGTCAAGAAGTCACATTGCAGCTGTATAAGCTTTGGTTCGGCCACATTTGGGGTATTGCATTCAATTCTGGTCGCCACCTTACAGGAAGGATGTGGTGGCTTTGGAGAGGGTACAGAAGAGGTTCACGAGGATGCTGCCTGGATTAGAGTATTGGGTATAAGGAGAGGTTAGACAAACTTGGATTATTTTCTCTGTAGTGTTGGAGGCTGAAGAGCAACCTGATAGAAGTATATAAAATGATGAGAGGTATAGATAGGGTCGAGAGTCAGTCTTTTCCCAGGGTGGAAATGTCAAATACTAGAGGACATGGTTTTGAGGTGAGAGGGGAAAGTTTAAAAGAGATGTGCGGGGCAGGTTTTTGTTACACAGTGGTGGGTGCCTGGAACGGGTTGCCAGGGGAAGTGGTGGAAGCAGATATGATAGTGGTGTTTAAGAGGCATTTAGACAGACACGTGAACAGGCTGGGAGTGGAGGGATATAGACCATGTGCAGGCAGATGGGATTAGCACATATGGTGGGCCGAAGGTCCTGTTCCTGTGCTGTGCTGTACTGTTCTGTGTTCAATCTGCCAACTTTGACCCTGAGTGGTCAGTTAGCCAGGTGTTGGGCTTCTCCAGGTGAGAAGCTCAGTTTCCAGCCTTTGATTTTCTATCTTTATTAAACTGAGAGAATGAAGAATTTGGCTTGATTTTCTGGAACTCTCTACCCCAGAGAGCTGTGAAGGCAGTCATTGAGTACATTCAGGACACAGATGTGGGAACTAAAGAGAGGCGTGGGGTGTGGTGAGGCAGGGTAGTGGCGCTGAGGCCCTGTCGGAGCAGATTGCATGGGCCAATCGGCTGGCTGATCTAGTTTGTTTCAATGCTCTTCTGAAATAGGGTAGGAGTGGGAGAGATGGTCCATCATGGGTTGTGGGCAACCTTCAAGTGGGCATTTTTACAGTAGTGAGTTTTTACATTTTTATATTTTTTACTGCTTGAGTGCTGTTGGGGGAGACAGCCTACCTGGGGGAAGCAACAGTGGCAGTGTCTCTGGCACAGAGTCCGGCCCTGTGGCTCAGAAGGGTAGGGAAGGAGAGAGGAGGGCACTAGTGATGGGGGACTCTTATAGTTAGGTGGGCAGACAAGTGATTCTGTGGACGCAGGAAAGAAACTCGGAAGGTAGTTTGCCTCCCAGGTGCCAGAGTCCGGGATGTTTCAGATCGGGTCCAAGATATCCTGAAGGGGGAGGGAGAACAGCCAAAGGTCGTGGTACATATTGGTACCAATGACATAGGTAGGGAAAGGAATGAGGTCCTGAAAAAAGACTATAGAGAATTAGGAAGGAAGTTGAGAAGCAGGACCTCAAAGGTTGTAATTTCCGGATTACTGCCTGTGCGAAGTGACAGTGGGTATAGGAACAGAATGAGGAGGAGGTTAAATGCGTGGCTGAGGGATTGGAGTAAGGGGCAGGGATTCAGATTTCTGGATCACTGGGGCCTCTTTTGGGGCAGGTATGACCTGTACGAAGAGGACGGGTTGCACTTGACTCCCAGGGGGACCAATATCCTGTCGGGGAGGTTTGCTAAGGCTACTGGGGAGGGTTTAAACTTGAACTGTTGGGGAGTGGGATCCAAACTGGAGAGACTGGGGAAGAGGTGTTTGGCTCTCAAATAGAGAAAGCTAGTAGTAGGTACGATAGGCAGGTAATAGAGAAGAGACGTGCTCAGGCAAGTTTGAGATGTGTCTATTTTAACACAAAGAGTATTGTGAACAAGGTGGATGAGCTTAGAGCTTGGATCAGTACTTGGAGCTACGATGTGGTGGCCATTACAGAGACTTGGATGGCTCAGGGACTGGAATGGTTGCTTCAAGTGCCGGGTTTTAGATGTTTCAGAAAGGACAGGGAGGGAGTTAAGAGGTGGGGGAGTGGCACTGTTGATCAGAGATAGTGTCACGGCCGCGGAAAAGGTGGACGTCGTGGAGGGACTGTCTACAGAGTCTCTGTGGGTGGAGGTTAGGAACAGGAAGGGGTCAATAACTTTACTGGGTGTTCTTTATAGGCCGCCCAATAGTAACGGATATTGAGGAGCAGATAGGGAAGCAGATCCTAGAAAGATGTGAGAATAAGAGTTGTTGTGAAGGGGGTTTTTAATTTCCCAAACACCAATTGGCATCTCCAGACGGTGAGGGGTTTAGATGGGGAGGAGTTTAAGTGTGTTCAGGAAGGATTCTTGACACAGTATGTAGATAGACCTACAAGAGGAGAGGCTGTGCTTGATTTGGTATTGGGAAATGAACCTGGTCAGGTGTCAGATCTCTCAGTGGGTGAACATTTTGGTGATAGTGATCATAATTCTATCTCCTTTACGTTAGCACTGGAGAGAGATAGGAGCAGACAGACTAGAAAGGCATTTACTTGGAGTAAAGGAATTATGAGGCTCTCGGGCAGGAAATTGGAAGCTGAAATTGGGAACAGATGTTCTCAGGGAAAAGTACAGAAGAAATGTGTCAAATATTCAGGGGATATTTGTGTAGAGTTCTCCATAGGCATGTTCCAATGAGACGGGAGTCATGAGAGGATACAGGAACCGTGGTGTACAAAGGCTATAATAAATCTAGTCAAAAGAAAAGCTTACAAAAGGTACAGAGAGCTGGGTAATGTTAGAGATCTGGAAGAGTATAAGGCTAATAGGAAGGAGCCTAAGAAAGAGATTAGGAGAGCCAGAAGGGGACATGAGAAGGCCTTGGTGGGCAGGATTAAGGAAAACTCCAAGGCATTCTACAAGTATGTGAAGAGCAAGAGGATAAGATGCGAAAGAATAGGGCCGATCAAGTGCAGCAGTGGGAAAGTGTGTATGGATCTGGAAGAAATGGCGGAGGTACTTAATGATTACTTTACATCAGTATTCACTATGGAAAAAGATCTGGGGGATTGTATTGGGGACTTGCAGCAGGCTGAAAGGCTTGAGCATGTAGATATTATGGAAGAGGAGGTGCTGAAACTTTTGGAAAGCATCAAGTTGGATAAGTTGCTGGGACCAGATGAGATGTACCCCAGGCTGCTGTGGGAGGCGAGGGAAGAGATTGCGGAGCCTCTGAGGATGATCTTTACATCATCGATGGAGACGGGAGAGGTTCCGGAGGATTGGAGGGTTGAGGATGTTGTTCCCTTATTCAAGAAAGGGAGTAGAGATAGCCCAGGGAATTATAGACCAGTGAGTCTTACCTCAGTGGTTGGTAAGCTAATGGAGAAGATCGTGAGAGGCAGGATTTATGAACATTTGGAGAGGTATAATATGATTAGGAATAGTCAGCGTGGCTTTGTCAAGGGCAGGTCCTGCTTTACGAGGCTGATTGAATTTTTTGAGGATGTGACTAAACACATCGATGAAGGGAGAGCAGTAGATGTAGTGTATATGGATTTCAGCAAAGTGTTTGATAAGGTACCCCATGCAAGGCTTATTGAGAAAGTAAGGAGACATGGGATCCAAGGGGACATTGCATTGTGGATCCAGAACTGGCTGGCCCACAGAAGGCAAAGAGTGGTTGTTGAAGGGTCGTATTCTGAGTGGAGGTCGGTGACCAGTGGTGTACCTCAGGGATCTGTACTGGGACCCTTGCTCTTTGTGATGTTTATAAACGACCTGGAGGGGTGGGTTAGTAAGTTTGCGGATGACACAAAGGTTGGGGGTATTGTGGATAGTTTGGAGGGCTGTCAGAGGTTACAGAGGGACAGAGGATGCAAAGTTGGGCTGAGAAGTGGCAGATGCAGTTCAACCCAGATAAGTGTGAAGTGGTTCATTTTGGTACGTCAAATTTGATGGCAGAATATAGTCTTAATGGTAGGACTCTTGGCAGTATGGAGGATCAGAGGGTTCTTGGGGTCTGAGTCCATAGGACGCTCAAAGCAGCTGCACAGGTTGACTCTGTGTGGTTAAGAAGGCATAAGGTGTATTGTCCTTCATCAATCGGGGAATTGAATTTAGGAGCCGAGAGGTATTGTTGCAGCTATATAGGTCCCTGGTCAGATCCCACTTGGAGTACCGTGCTCAGTTCTGGTCATCTCACTACAAGAAGGATGTGGAAGCCATAGAGAGGGTGCAGAGGAGGTTTACTAGGATTCTGCCTGGAATGCGGAGTATGCCTTATGAAAGCAGGTTGAGGGAACCCGGCCTCTTCTCCTTGGAGCAACGGAGGATGGGGGGGACCTGATAGAGGTATATAAGATGATGATGAGGTATTGATTGGGTAGATAGTCAGAGGCTTTTCCCCAGGGCTGAAATGGTGGCCACAAGAGGACATAGGTTTAAGGTGCTGGGGAGTAGGTATAGAAGAGATGTCAGGGGTGAGTTTTTTTTACTCAGAGTGGTGAGTGCGTGGAATGGGCTGCCGGCAACGGTGGTGGAGGCGGATACGATGGGGTCTTTTAAGAGACTGTTAGGTAGGTACGTGGAGCTGAGAAAAATAGAGGTCTGTAGGTAAGCCTAGTAATTTCCAGGGTAGGGACATGTTCGGCACAGCTTTGTGGGCCAAAGGACCTGAATTGTGCTGTAGTTTTTCTATGTTCTGTGATTGTTAGCAGTTGGACAAGGGAGGGAGGGGTCCCAGAGTACTGCCACATCTGCAGATTTGCGCACAATCCCAGAAAGCACCCAGCCTTTCCCTCAGGAAGTAATTCACACCACTTCCCCATTCTTCACCATCGGCTGCAACTCTTCCAGCATGCCTTGGTTACCTGTGAAATGATGTCCAATATAAGCTGCCTGTGTGAAATGTGCCTTTTGTTTCACTCGAGACATGATCAGAAGTCTGGTGTTCTAGGCTTGTATTTCAAAATGAGCAGAATGTCTGATTTTAAGTAACTGGTCTCTTTCCATTGCACAGTGATGATGCCCAAGGAAAAGCCACCCATCACTGTGGTTGGAGATGTTGGTGGAAGAATAGCCATCATTGTGGTAAGGAGGGTATCGCACACGTTTCCTTTCTGCAGCTTTGAGATGTGTTTGCTGCTTGAATCCATGGGTCATTTAAATAAATCTCTCCAGTTGTCCTCTCAAAAGTAATTGGTTGCAAAGAATTCTGTTTAATCTGTGCTGTCTTTTAATTTTAACTTCAAAACCCTGTCTTGAGGTCTATTTTTAGTAGGTAATGAGCTCACTATGTGGGACCAAGTTGAACACTGTAAGCGTCGCTGTCGCAGCTGAACCATGGTTTGATTTGGGGAACCACTGGCACCACTCACCATCTTGGAGATCCCAATGTACCTTACAGCAAATGCATTGTTTGTAGAGTTGCTGGTTGTAATGGGGAAGCCAATTGAGGTGTAGTTCAACTATTAGGTGCAATTGATTGAGGAATAAATACTTTTAAAAAGACAGACACGAGACTGCAGACACTGGAATGTGGAGCAACAAACAGACTGTTGGAGGAGCTCAGCGAGTCAAGCAGTATCTGTGGTGGGAGAGGACGCAGGATTTTAATACAGAGTTTCGACCTGAATCATCGGTTCCTCTTCTCCCCCACCACCCATCTTTACAGATGCTGCTTGACCCACTGAGTTCCTCCAGCAGTTTGTATTTTACTTTAAAAAGATAATGGAGGTGGTGGTGGGATGGCGGGTGGAGCCACTGGTCATTGTTGACTCTGGTATGTTTTTGTCCACAGGATGACATTATTGACGACGTTGATGGCTTTGTGGCAGCTGCTGAGATTCTGAAGGAGCGGGGCGCGTACAAGATCTACGTCATGGCCACTCATGGTCTCCTCTCTGCCGATGCCCCTTGTTTGATAGAAGAGTCAGCCATTAATGAGGTGTTTGTTATGTTTGTTATTAACTGTGCTGTTCAAGTGAACGGATCCTATTTTTGGTGAGGGTGGTGCACATGTGGTCAGAACAACTGGAATGGTGAAGATTTGCAGCACACCAAGACAAAAAGTCCCATTCAGCTTCATCCCAGTGCCCACCTTTGGTTCTTCACCTTGTGGGTCCCAGCACGTTAAACGCTTATCCGCGTGCATCAAAAACGTGACCACGGCTTCTCCCTGTATCCACCACTCACGACTCTCCTCTGATCCTCTGCCCACTACTCTGTATCTGTACCCCCAGTTCTTGATCTGCTCAAGGAAATGTCCTCCTCTCAGTCTAGACCACAAAAGGGAGAGCTTTTTAATCAGTAAAGGAATCAAGGGGAAGGGAGTTAAAGCAGAAGAGTGGATGAAGTTGAATCAGCCATAATCCTGTTGAATATTGGTGGAGCAGGCTCATAACTGAATGTCCTGTTCCTACTTCTTACGGTTTCCCATTTTATGTACGCTGGTTAAATCTGTCCTCGATCTTCACTGTTGCAAAGGAAGCAGCCAAAGCATAGCATAATTTCTGAGCGAAATGTTTCCAGTCTTGATAAGATCCTCAGCACCCTCATTACTGCTATTGCATCCTTCCTGCAGTGCAATGACCAGAACTGTACACATTCTCTGGCTGTGGCCTAGTTAGTGTTTTATACCGTTCTAACGTGAGCTCCCTGCTCTTGTCCATGCTTTGATCAATGAAGGAAAATATCCTATATGTCTTCCTGACCATGTTGTCCTACTCTCCTGTACCTTCAGGGATCAGTGAACATGCTTCAAGATCCTTCAGTTTCTCTGTACTGCTCGGTCTCCTACCATTTTTCAAGTACTCAAACTTTCAAGCACTTGCTGTGCTTGCCCTTCCCAACCATGCCTTCTCATGTCTCTAGATTCAGTTCCATTTTTCACCTTGCGTCCACCCAACCTGCCCATTGATGCCTTCCTGTGGCCACTTGCAACCTTTGAGTTATACAGCACAGAAACAGGTCCACTAGACTAACACGTCCATGCTGACCCAGGTGCCTTCCTGAGCTAGTTCCATTTGTCCCATATCCCTCTAAACCTTTTCTATCCGTGTACCTGCCTAAATGTCTCAAATGTTGTAATTGTACCTACCTCTACCACTTCCTCTGGTAGCTCGTTCCACACACTCACTGGGTGGAAAAAGTTGCGCCTCAGGTCCCTTTAAATCTTTTCTCTCTCACCTTAAACCTGTGCCCTCTAGTTTGAGACTCCCTACTCCAGGGAAAAGACTGTGACCATTCATTTTATCTATGCCCCTCATGATTTTATAAACCTCCACAGGTTCAACCCTCGGCCTCCTATGCTCCTGGTCTCACCAATGTCTATACAACCATAGCATAACTTCTGTACTTTTGTATTCATTTCCCCCAGCAATAAACATTCTGTTAGCTTTCCTTATGATTTGCTGTACCCACATTCTAGCCTTTTGCAAATCCTGTACTGGGTTCTCTGCATCCCTCTACCGTCTCCTGTCATTTGGATAACATGCTTCCTCTGGTTTTTCTGCCAAAATGGACACTTTCAGTTTTTCCACAAAGATCTTTGCCCATTTGTGTCTGCAGTAGGATTTCAACACGACTCCTGACCCAGGCAAGTACAGATGTCCTGAAGATTGGTGTAGTGGAGAGAGGAGGTAGCTTACAGCTACAGAATTATATTAATGATTAAGGGTAGCAAGGACAGGCCATGGAACTACAGGCCAGTGAGCCTGACTTCAGTTGCAGGGAAGTTACTGGAGGGAATTCTGAGGGACAAGATCTACTGTCACTTGGATAGTCAAGGCCTGATCAGGAATAGCATGGTTTTGTACATGGGAGATCATGTCTGATGAATCTTATGGAGTTTTTTTGAAGAGGTAACTAAGGGGATAGATGAAGGTAGGGCAGTGGATGTTGTCTGTATGGACTTCAGTAAGGCCTTTGACATGGTCCTGCATGGCAGGCTGATCTGGAAGGTTAGGTTGCATGGGATTCAGAATTGGCTGGATGATAGGAAGCAGTGTGATGGTTGAAGGTTGATTATCCAAGTGTTGGGACCTCTGTTATTCATTATGTACGTAAATGATTTGGATATGAATGCACATGGCACGATTAGCAAGTTTGCTGATGATGTTAAATTAGGGGGTCTTGTTGATAGTGAAGCAGGTTATAATGAATTGCAAAGAGATCTTGGTCAGTGAGGGAGATGGGCTGAGGAATAGCAAATGGATTTCAACTTAGTTAAGTGTGAGGTGTTGCATATTGGACATTCAAGTCAGGGTAGGACCTGTACAGTGAATGGCAGGGCACTGACAAGTGTTGTGGAACAGAGGGGCCTGGGAGAACAGGCATAGTTTGCTGAAAGTGGCCACACAAGTAAACAGGGTGGTGAAGAAGGCATTTAGCATGCTGGCCTTCAGTCAGGGCATCGAGTTTAGGAGTAGAGACATTGTGTTGCAGTTGTGTAAGTCGATGGTGAGGCCGCATTTGGAGTATTGGGAACAGTTTTGGTCACCCTGTTATAGGAAAGACATTGTCAAGCTGGAAAGGGTGCAGAAGAGATTTACAAGGATGCTGTCTGGACTAGCAAGCCTGAGGTATAGGGAGAGGTTGGCCACACTGGACCTTTATTCCTTAGAGCATAGGAGATTGAGGGGTGACCCCATTGAAGTTTATAAATTCATGAGGGGTATGGATAAGGTAAACGGTCATAGACTTTTCCCCAAGTTGGGGAGTCCAAAACTAGAGGGCATGGATACAAGAAAAGAGGGACAAGATTTAAGAAACCTGAGAGGTAATGTCTTTGCACAGAGGGTGGTGAGTACCTGAAATGAGCTGCCAGGGGAAGTGGTCGAGGCAGGTTCAGTAGCAACATTTAAGAGGCATTTGGATAAGTACAAGGAGGGTTATGTGCCGAGTGTGGGTAACTGGGGCTAGCAGGAAGCATGCAGTGGTCAGCATAGACCAGTTGGATCGAAAGGCCTGTTTCTGTGCTGTATTTCTCTATGACTTGGTAAAATGGGCAGAAAAATGGCAATAGAATTTAATCCTTAAAAAAATATTTGTTACCTTTTTGGCAGCACTAAAAAAAAAAGTACATGTGGTATAACAGGAATGGTAGGATGCCAGGAAGTGCTAAGGAACAGAGGGACCTTGGTGTTACTCATCCAGCATCTTGAGGCAGCAGCACAGGTGGGCAAGGTGGTAGTGAAGGTGTACAGGATGCTTGCCTTCCTTAGAAAGGACTTGAATTTAAGAGCTGTAGACTACTTCCTCTCTGCACTGCACCACCAGTCTTCATGTCATCTACTCTTGCCTGGATCTACAATTTCATAGAACACTGGGTCAACACAGCTGCAGCACTACAGTTCAGGCAGTTTTCTTTGTGGAGAAGGATGACATTTGAGCCGATTAAAGGATCTGAAATCATGAGAGGCATGGAGTAGATCGTGAGTTTTTTTATTCCTTAAGCAGAGGTGTCTGTAACCAGAGGACAGGGGTTTAAGCTAAGTGGTGCAAGATTTAGAGGGATTCAGTTTTTTTCACCTAGATGGGGTGCCCCATGATCAAAACTCCAGGAATGAGGTAGAGACATTCACAACATACAACAAGGATTTAGATGAGCACTTGAATCACCAAAGTGTAAAGTCTGCAGACCAAGTGCTGGAAAATGGGATTTGTGTAGGTTGGTACTTGATAGCCAGCATGGACACGGTGGGCCGAAGGGCCTGTTTCTATGTTAGAGTCAGTCATCGAGTTATCCAGCACAGAAATAGGCCCTTTGGCCCAATTCATCCATGCTGACCAAGTTGCCCTTGCCCATTTAAGCTAGTTCCATTTGCCTATGTTTGGCCCATAACCTTCTAAACCTTTCCAATGCATTTACCTGTCCAATTGTCTTTTATAAGTTGTTATTGTACCTGCCTCAACCGCTCCTTTGGCAGCTCATTCCACATAGATACCATTAAAAAAAATAGTTGCCTTCTCAAGTTCCTATTAAATCTTTCCCCTCACACTAACCCTATGCCCTCTAGTTCTTGATTCCCCAACCCTGGGAAAAAGACTGAGCGCATGCCCCCCATAATTTTATACAGCTCGATAAGATCAACTCTCAGTCTCCTACACTCCAAGGAATAAGTCCAAGCCTGTCCAATCTCTCCCTATCCCTCGAGTCCTGGCAACATCCTTGTAAATCTTTTCTGCACTCTTTCCAGTTTTATAATATCTTTCCTATAGCAGGGCGACCAAAACCGAACGCACTACTGCAAGTGCAGCCTCACTAGTGTCCTGTGCAACTACACCGTGACCTCCCAACTTTTATACTCAGTGCCCAGACTGATGAAGGTCAGTGTGCCAAAAGCCGCCTTCACCACCCTGTCTACCTATGTCGCCACTTTCAGGAAACCATGTCCTTGTACTCCAAGATCCTTCTGTTCTGCAACACTCCCCAGGGCCCTACTGTTCACTATGAAAGTCCTAGCCTGGTTTGACTTCCTAAAATGCAACACCTCGCACTTATCTGAATTAAGCTCCATTTGCCGTTCCTCGGCCCACTTACCCAGCTGATCAAGATCCCTTTTTTAAATTTTGATAACCTTCACTTCTACGATCCCACCTATTTTGGTATCATCTGCAAACTTACTAACCATACCCTGTACGTTCTCATCCAAATCATTGATACCGATGACAAACAACAATGGGCCCAGCACTGACCCCTGGGGAACACCTCTAGTCACGGGCCTCCAGTCCGAGAAACAACCTTCCAGCATCACCCTCTGCTTCCACCATCAAGTCATGTGTGGCTGTTAGAGTGAAGTGATTCTAACACTTTGATCAGGAATACTGCAGAGACAGTGTTACAGCTTGAGACTTTTTAGAATTGAGGCATTTCAGTGGGTGCTTCATTTTGCTCCGTTTTGAGGTCCTTGGTTGTACCCTTGCTGCTGCCGGTTTTTGTGATTTTTTTTTTTGGCTGATACTTCTTCATTTTCATATTTGTTTCTGAAGGGAGAGCCCAAGTATTGACCTGCCTAGTGTTCATTGCTCACAGAACTTTTTGATAGTTTTGTAAGGGGAATATGTAATTGTACCTTTTGAGTGATCTTGAAGTTGATTTACCTCCTCCTGCCCTCTCTAGGTGGTTGTAACAAATACTATTCCTCACGAAGTTCAAAAGCTGCAGTGCCCCAAGATCAAAACTGTAGATGTCAGCATGATCCTGTCTGAAGCCATTCGCCGTATCCACAATGGGGAGTCGATGTCGTACCTGTTCCGTAACATCACAGTTGATGACTAACCCAAGTCTCTCTGAAGCGGTAAAGTGCATAAGCAGAGGTAATGCAGGGCATTGTGTGATGTCTGGAATGGCTGTAGTGAGGCAGTTTCTGTGCTGTTGCAGTGGTTCCCAATTGCTGCCTTTGTTCCTGTGCAGAATATCTCTCTGAGAAATGCCCTGCCTTCAACTCAGCCTTTTAAATAGTTCCTGCAATGTCATTTAATTCTGTAAAGGACAACTCTGCAGTCTGTTGGAAATTGCTGCTGAATGGCTGTTTTGAAATTTGTAAATTGTTAATAGTGCAATTGAGTCGCCCTCTTCCTGTACGGACTGCTCTCAGCAAGTCACTGAATAGTGTAATAAAAGGGCGGGAGTGAAACTCTGCCGACTCTGCATTGAACTTTATTTTTCTGTAAACTATTGGACAGCGTCATTGGTGATGCCAGATACGTGTGATGGTTGGGTTGTCGTGTCTCTAATTAAACTACCATGATTACCTAAGAATTGTCTGGAAGTATGGTTGCTCTTAAACAGTTGAGTATTATCTACAGAAAATCTGCAGCTGGTTGGACAATGTCTCTGGAGTGAACTAAAGTTAATGATCCATCATCAGAAAAATGAAAGGTTTCAGGTTTCCAGCTGTACCTCTGTCTGAAGTGGACTGGGCCCCCTGCAGTGCAAATCATCAGCCTTTCAGTATCCCAGACTTGGTTCTACCTTGTCAGGAGTTTCTTCATGGTCTCAAGTTTTTTTGGAGAATTGCTCATCGTCATTGAGTTGCACGGCACAGAAACAGGCCTTTCAGCCCATCGGGTTCATGCTAACCTGTTTATCCATCTACCCTCATCCCATTTGCCTGCATTAGGACTGTTCCTTCTGTGCCTTGACTATTTAAGTGCCTGCTGAAAGGTCTCAAATATAGTGATGGTATCTGTTTCCACCACCTCTGGCAGCGAGTTCCAGATATTAACCACTCTGTGTTTTTAAAACAAAAACCTCAGATCCCCTTTAAATCTCCCTCTCACCGTAAACCTATGATGCCCCTACCACAGGAAAGAAATCAAGATTCTCCAATAATTTCCCTATCACTGATGCAAGGCTCACCAACCTGTAGTTTCCTGGCTTTCCCCTATTGCCCTTATATAAAAGAGCAACATTGGTTCTGGCACCTCACCTTGGCTAACAACCTCTGCCAGGGCTCCAGTTTCCCATAACTGGGATAGATCTCATTCAACCCTGAGGATTTACTAACCCTTATCCATCCCTGAACATCTAAATACTTCCTTCTTATTACTGACCTGCCCCAGCTCATCCACACACCCCTTCCTGATGCCCATCATACCCTTCTTGGTGAATACAGATGAGAAGTATTCATTTAGGACCTTGCCCATATCCCCTGGCTCTACACATTGATTACCCCCATAGACCCCTTAGGTGACCCATTCTGTCCCTGGCTACCTTCTTGCTCATGGCCGCTTTTTGGCTCCTAACTTGTTTTAAGTTCTGTCCTACACTCTCAATATTGTTTGAGGCTCCCTCAAACCTTATTTCTCGAGGCTCCCTCAATCCTAATTGCCCGTCCTGCCTCAATGCTCCCCAGCTAAAAAGATTTGCTCAGGATTTATATATCACAAACGGCAGAGGTCTCAGGACAGATCCGTGCACAACACCACAAGTCATGGACCGCCAGCCAGAACAAGTCCCATCAACCAATACCCTGTCTCTTCTCTGGGCAAGCCAATTCTGAATCCAAACGGCCAAGTCACCATGGTTCCCATGCACGTTAATCTTCTGGATGAGCCTCCCATGAGAGACCTTGTCAAAGGCCTTGCCTAAATCCACGTACCTTCATCACGTACCATGTACTATAGCTCTACCTTCATCAATCACCTTCATCACTTCCTGAAAAAAAACTCAAATCGAGTTAGTAAAACACGACTTGCCCCGCACAAAGCAAAGTTGACTGTCCCTAATTAGGCCATGGTTTTCCAAATGCTCATAAATCCTATCCCTAAGTATCCTCTCCATTAGCTTCCCTACCACTGATGTAAGACTCACTGGACTATAGTTTCCAGGATTAACCCTATTTCCCTCCTTGAGTAACAGAACAGCATTAGCTACTCGCCAGTCCTCCGGGACCTCACCTGTGGCTGGAGAGATCATGCAGATATTGGTCAAGGCCCCAGCAATCTCATCTGTTGCTTCTGTCAGTAATCTAGGATAAATCCCATCAGGCCCTAGGGGCTTATCCACCTTCATGTTCTTTAAGTGACCCAACACCACCTCTAACTCAACACGTCCCAACATACTAGCACACTCCACACTGATCTCACTATCCTCCACATCATTCTCCACCTCCAAGCACATGTTCTGTCCTTTATCCTAGAGTGGTCCTACACCCTCCCTAGTTATCTTTTGCTCTTGATGTGTGTATAGAATGCCTTGGGATTTTCTTTAATCCTACCTGCCAAGGACTTTTCATGGCCCTTTCTGGCTCTCCTAGTTCCTTCTCAAGTTCCTTTCTAGCTTTTTAATTCGCAAGGACTCTGTTTGATTTTAGCTTCCTAAACCTCGCATATACTTTCCTCTTCTTGACTAAATTCACCACCTCTCTCGACATCCCAGGTTCCCTTACCTTGCCATCCTTGTCCTTCCTTACTGGGACATCCCCGTCCTGAACTCTATGTTTCAGTCTCCAAATGTTTCTCATGAGCCAATTCTCACATTCCACTTACCATTTCTTTATCAGTTTCTTGGCCCTCCTTTGAATTGTCCCACTCTGGGGCTCACTGCTCATTTTGGTAATGTTACATGTAGGCTTTTGAGTTTTGCTTCAGGCAGGAACCGTTGCTAGATGTTGCCTGAGGGCAACTATCTTCGCATCTTTTGACTCTGCATATAACTCAACACTCACCGATGGGAATGTTCTTTGGGTATTTGAAAGAAATTCTGTGAATTCTTCAAAGCTGGCAAAGTAGAACTAAACCAACAGGTGAAATTAAAGACCTCTGCCCCTCACCTCTGGGTGTGGATACATGGAGTGACCCTGTGATGGCCCTCATTTGCAGTCTGTTGCCTCTCTGTTTTCTCCATTCACAGTTAACCTCTCAACTCCAGGTTGATCAGAAATGCTGTCACTTGGTGACTACTTCTTAATGGGATTCTGCTTTTCAAAAACTCCCCTAGCATTTATTTGCCCTGCAGGTTGAGATGCTTGCAGATTCTGAACTGAATTTTGAAACTTCGTGTGGATGTGTCTGTTTTTAAATGAGAGGTCTTTATAGCTCAGAGCTGCTTTCAAAATTGGCAGCTACTGTGTCAAAATATTTCACAGGCAATAAGTGATACTGCAGTAACTATGTTGTATATTGAGAGCACACTTTGGGGAAAGCACTTTCCTGACCCAGGCCCTCAGCATTCAATAGATGTGTGGAGTTACTTGTGATTGTGTAAGTCCCACTGTCCTGTACATGAGGATGATTTGTTCACTTCAAGCATTTTGCATCTTTTAGAAACAGACGTTGATTCAGAGATGGACAGCCCTATCTGACGCTGAGAATCCTTTCAATCCATGTTGAACATGTACCAGGTGTATCTGATCCTGTCTCGTTGGTGGTCCCCCTCAATGGAGGATGAAGGAAGAGAGAAGATATTGAAGTATGATCAGATGTGGAGAGAATGTTTTGTCTTGTGGGAGACTGGAACTAGAGCCTTCTCCTGCTAGTGATATCTGTAGTTAACGATAGAGAGGGAGCCCCCAACCCCACTTGTACCACAGTCCTGTCTCTCCTGGTGCAGGGAGAATGCAGTCCCACTCCAGCACCTGCCCCTGTCACTCACAGACCCCTGTCCCATTTTCAGTGCTGTACGTACATACAGATCTGGTAGCTTGGACTGGGTATCCATGTGGCACTGTGGACCACCAGCGACAGCAGAGTGCACTATCTCATGGCCAGACGCATCCCTGCCTCTGCTGTCAGACCAGCCATCATCCCCAGGTCAGTGAGTGGGAATATTGGGAGAGAAGGCATATCGAAACGAGGTGTCAGCCTAGCGAGGCTACAACATTAGACCACATGCATGTTAACAAGCAGAAGCAGCAGGCAACGGACAGAGCTTGGCCATCTCCCAACAAATCGGATCCCAGCTCTGCAGTCCTAGTATTGAATGGCAGTGGACGATTAAACAACAAATGGGGAAAGGAGTCTGAAAGAATATCCCTGTCATCTGTGCTGCTGGAACCAAGCACAGGAGCACTAGCTACTTGGCTGAAACCAGTTTACCAGATTCAGGCCCAAGTACCCAGTCCTGAAGAAGGGTCCTGACCTGAAATGTTGACCACCTGCTTTTCTTGACAGATGTTGCCTGGCCTGCTGAGTTCCTCCAGCATCATCGTGTTTTTCATCTCGATTCCAGCATCTGCAGCAGCTGAGTGGGGTTGGCAGCAGTGGTTATCACTGCCACAGGCTGATGTTAAACTAACTGTACATCAGGAACTTGTGAAGGCTTCCAAAGAGTACTGACAGACATGCAAATCTGAGTAATTAGCTAATTACCCAAAGTTAAAGCATCTTGTAAACCACATGCATTCAACTCTGAGACAGAAGCTTTGGTTGTTGGTGGGTGGGTTCAGATGAAAGGAAATGAGGCCCTGTCAGGGCAGTAGGATCAAAGGAATGATATGGCTAACATTAAAGAGGCTGTGTCAGGAAGGGACTGAGTAATAACAGCCCTGAAAACCTATGATTCCTGCAGTCCTCTCATTCTCCTGATCAACCACAGGCTTCAATGACCCACCGTGGCCGCAATGCTTTCAGCTGCCAAGGTCCAAGGCTCTGGAATTCCTCCCTGATCCTCTTTTCTTTATGACTCTGACACCAACTTTGTCAACCAAGCTTTTGGTCATCTGCTCTAATATTGCCTCATGAGGCTCATTGTCAGATTTGACTGACAACATTATTGCAAGGCTTATTTAGAAGTTTTGTTAGATCACAGGAGCTGTATAAATACAAATTGTTGTTGCCCTGAGAGAGTAAAACTTTGATCCATTGTCCCTTATTTGGGATTACTGGTGAAAAAGGCTTCTGGCACACTGGCCTTCATCAGTCGTACAAGATGTTGGTAGGGCTGCTTTTGGAATATTGTGTTCAGTTTTGGGCACCCTGCTGTAGGAATGGTGCCATTTAAACTGGAAAGAGTGCAGAGGAGATTTTTGAGGATGTTGCCAGGACTCGAGAGACTAAGTTATGGAGAGAGATTGAGCAGGTTTGGACTTTATTTCTTGGAGCACAGGACACTGAGAGGTGATCTTATAGAACATTACAACACAGTACAGGCCCTTTGGCCCACAATGTTGTGCCGACATTTTATCCTGCTTTCAGATCTATCTAAACCTTCCCTCACACATAGCCCTCCATTTTTCTATCATTCATTTGGCTATCTAAGAGTCTCTTAGATGTCCCTAGTGTATTTGCCCCCACAACCTCTGCTGGCAGTGTGTTCCACGCACCCACCACTCTGTGTAAGAAGAGAAAAACTTACCTCTGACATCCCCCTTATACCTTCCTCCAGTCACCTTAAAATGATGCCCCTGTGTGTGAGCCATTGTCGCTCTGGGAAAAAAGTCTCTGACTGTCCACTCGATCTATGCCTCTTATCGTCTTGTACACCTCTATTGTCACCTCTCATTCTTCTCCTCTCCAATGAGAAAAGCCCCAGCTCTCTCAGCCTATCCTCATAAGACATGCTGTCCAATCCAGGCAGCATCCTGGTAAATCTCCTCTGCACCCTCTCTAAAGCTTCCGCATCCTTTCTATAATGAGGCGACCAGAACTGAACACAATAGTCCAAGTGTAGTACAACCAGAGTTTTATAGAGCTGCAACATTACCTCGCAGCTCTTGAACTCAATACCCCGAATAATGAAGGCCAACACACCATACACCTTCTTAACAACCCTATCGACCTGCACAGCAACCTCGAGGGATCTATGGACGTGGACCCCAAGATCCCTCTGTTCCTCCACACTGCTAAGAGTCCTGCCATTAACCTTGTATTCTGCCTTCAAATTCGATCTTCCAAAGTGTATCACTTCATACTTTTCCAGGTTGAACTCCATCTGCCAATTCTCAGCCCAGCTCTGCATTCTATCAATGTCCTGTTGTAATATACAGCAACCTTCTACACTATCCACAACACCACCAACCTTCATATCGTCTGCAAACTTACTAACCCACCCTTCTCCATCCTCATCCAAATCATTTATAAAAATCACAAAGAGTAGGGGTCCCAGAACAGATCCCTGTGGAACACCACTGGTCACTGACCTCCAGGCAGAATATGCTCCATCTACCACCACCCTATGTCTTCTATGGGCAAGCCAATTCTGAATCCACACAGCCATGTTTCCCTGGATCCCATGCCTCCTGACTTTCTGAATGAGCCTTCCATGAGGAACATTATCAAACACCTTACTGAAAGCTATGAGCACCACATCCACTGCTCTACCTTCATCAACGTGCTTTGTCACATACTCAAAGAATTCAGTCAGGCTCGTGAGGCATAACCTGCCCCTGACAAAGCCATGCTGACTGTCCCTAATCAGCCGATTCTTCTCCAAATGCCCATAAATCCTGTCTCTAAGAATCTTCTCCAGTAATTTGCCCACCACTGAACTAAGACTCACTGGCCTGTAATTCTCAGGGTTATCCCTACTCCTTTTCTTGAACAAAGGAACAATATTTGCCACCCTCCAATTATCTGGCACTACTCCTGTCGCCAGTGAGGACGTAAAGATCATCGCCAAAGGTGCAGCAATCTCTTCCCTCACTTCCCATAATAACCTTGGATATATCCTGTCCAGCCCCGGTGACTTATCTATTCCTAATGTTTTGTCAAAAGTTCCAGCACATCCTCTTTCCTCACGTCGACATGCCCCAGCGTATCAGCCTGTCGTACACCATCCTCACAAAGGTCAAGGTCTCTCTCTGGTAAATACCGAAGCAAAGTATTCATTAAGGACCTCCCCTACCTCTTCCAACTCCAGGCACACGTTTCCTCTTTTATCCCTGATCAGTCCTACCCCCACTCTAGTCATCCTCCTATTCTTCACATACGTGTAGAATGCCGTGAGGTTTTTCTTGATCCTACTTGCCAAGGACTTCTCATGCCCCCTTCTAGCTCTCCTAAGTCCATTATTAAGCTCCCTCCTGGCTACCTTATAACTCTCTAGGGCCCTGTCTGATCCTTGCTTTCTAAACTTTAAGCTTCTTTCTTCCTCTTGACAAGATGTTCTATGTCTCTTGTCAACCACAGTTCCTTCCCTCTACCATCCTTACCCTGCCTCAATGGGACAAACCTATCCAGAACCGCATGCAACTATTCCCTAAACAGCCTCCACATTTCCATTGTGCACTTCCCCAAGAAGATCTGTTCCCAATTTACGCTCCCAAGTTCCTGCCTAATAGCATCATAATTCCCCCTCCCCCAATTAAATACTTTCCCATATCGTCTGCTCCTATCCATCTCCAAGGCTCTGGTAAAGGTCAAGGAGTTATGGTCACTGTCTCCAAAATGCTCTCCCACCGAGAGATCTGAAACCTGATCAGACTCATTGCCCAGTACAAGGTCCAGTGTGGCCTCTCCTCTAGTTGGCCTGTCCACATAAATATCTTATAGAGGTGTATAAATTAATGAGGGGCATCCATAGGGTGAATATGCACAGTCTTTTTCCCAGGGTTGGGGAATCAAGAACTAGCGGGCACAGATTTAAGGTGAGAGGGGAAAGATTTAATTGAAACCCGAGGGGCAGCTTTTTCACCCAGAGGATGGTAAATATGTGGAATGAGCTGCCAGAAGAAGTGGCTGAGGCAGGTACAATAACAATATTTAAAAGGTACTTGGACAGGTCCATGGGTGGGAAAGGTTTAGAGGGATATGGGCAAACGCTGACTAGCTTAGATGGGAACTAGAATCAGGTTTATCATCACTGACATATGTCATGAAATTTGTTGTTTTGCAGCAGCAGTACAGTGCAAGACATAAAAATTACTTTCAGTTACAAAAATAGATAAATAGTGCAAAAGAGGAATCACAAAGTAGTGTTCGTGGATCATTAAGAAATCTGATGGTGGAGGGGAAGAAACTTTCTGAATCGTTGAGTGTAGGTATTCAGCCTCCTGTATCTCCTCCCCAATGGTAGTAACATGCAGAGGCCATGTCCCAGATGGTGAGGGTCCTTAATGATGGATGCTGCCTTCTTGAGGCACCACCTCTTGAAGATGTCCTCGATGGCGGGGAGGGTTGTGTCCAAGATGGAGCTGGCTGAATCTACAACCCTCTGCAGCCTCTTGCAATCCTATGCATTGGAGGCTCTACCAGGCTGTGATGCAACCAGTCAGAATGCTCTCCACTGTACATATGTCGAAATTTGCAAGAGTCTTTGGTGACCGACCAAATCTCCTCAAACTCCCAATGAAGTAGAGCCACTGGCATGCCTTCTTCATGATTGCATCAATATGTTGGGCCCAGAATAGATCCTCTAAGATGTTGACACCCAGGGACTTGAAGCGGCTCATCCTTTCCATTGCTGACCTCTCAATGAGGACTGGTGTGTTCTCTCCCGACTTCACGTTCCTGAAGTCCGCAATCAATTCCTTGGTCTTGCTGATGTTGAGTGCGAGGTTGTTGTTGCAACACCACTCAACCAGCCGATCTATCTCACTCCTGTACACCTCCTCATCACCATCTGAGATTCTGCCAACAATAGTGGTGTCATCGGTGAATTCATCAGCATGGTCCAGTTGGGCCTAAGGGCCTGCTTCCATGCTGTATGAATAGTTATCTTCAACCACTCCTGTTAAATGTTGGCCCAGTGTGAGTGACCCTGGTACAAAGACATACATTTGCATTTGATTTTGGAGTGAGCAACATTAATTATACAATGCTACCTACATTTTCCCCCACCCCCAACCTCCCCACCCATCCCTGACACCCCATCTCTCCTCAGACCCCCCTCCCCTCAGCTGTGACCCTTCACCTGTGATTCCCCAACCCTCTGACCCAACCACCTCCACCTGTGAACAAAACCCCTCTGAACCACCCATCCCTCATCTGAACCACCACTTCCCCCCCCACCCCAATGATCCCCCACCTGAACCACACCCCTCACCCCGATGCGCCACCACGCCCCCCCCCCCGTGAGCACCCTTCAACCTGGGCCCCCCATACCCCTGAGACCTCCCCCCCCACCCCTGTGACCCCTTCACATTCCCCCGTCCCTCTCCTGTTTCTGTGACATTTTTTCGCGTCCTTTGTTGCGCGGCAACAGCCGGCCGCTCGGTTTGATTGGTCGGCGGGCTGTGACTGATCTGGCGCTGGGCCAATGGGCGCTCGGGGAGCGAGGGTGCGCAGAGCTGATTGGCGGAGCTGTCGTTAACAAAGGCCGGTGGCCATGGTCACCAGCCGTGGGCGGGGCTGAGCCGGGGCCGGGGCGGGAGCGGGAGCGGGAGCGCGGCGCCGGGCGGCGGGAGCGCGCAGCGAGCGGATGGCGGCCACCATCAGCCTGTTCGACTTGGCCAACCTGAGCATCGGCCACCCCGGGCCGGGCGCCGTCAACTTCACGGCGCTGCACTCGCTGCTCCACGCCGTGCTGCGGCACCTGGGCATCCAGCAGGTGCTGACGGAGCGGCGGCCCGAGCTGCTGGAGCCCGGCGCCCGGCCGGACCTCGGCCCCGGCCCCGAGCCCACCCCCTACCGCCGGCTGGAGCAGCAGCTGCTGCAGGTGGAGCGGCAGGTGCAGGAGCTGAGCCGCCTGCCCAGCGCCGTGGAGCTGCTGCAGCGCAGCCGGCAGGACGGCAAGGCGGTCAGCGACGTCTGGAACCTGCTGCAGCTCCGCAAGAGCACCGAGCTCAACCGGGAGGGCGTGGACAAGGTAGGGGCGCGGGCACCGGGCACCCACCCCCCCGGGACCCCACCCCCGGGACCCGCACCGGGCACCCACCCCCCCCGGGACCCCACCCCCGGGACCCGCACCGGGGACCCACCCCCCCGGGACCCGCACCGGGCACCCACCCCCCCGGAACCCCACCCCCGGGACCCGCACCGGGCACCCACCCCCCCGGGACCCCACCCCCGGGACCCGCATCAGGCACCCACCCCCCCCCCCCGGGACCCCACCCCCGGGACCCGCACCGGGCACCCACCCCCCCGGGACCCCACCCCCGGGACCCGCACCGGGCACCCACCCCCCCGGGACCCCACCCCCGGGACCCGCACCGGGCACCCACCCCCCCGGGACCCGCATCAGGCACCCACGCCCCCAGCCCCCCCGGGACCCGGCCCCCCCGGGACCCGCACCGGGTACCCGGCCCCCCCGGGACCCGCACCGGGTACCCGGCCCCCCCCCCCCGGGACCCGCACCGGGGACAGGATAAAAGTGAGGTGGGGAGAGTTCAGTGTCATCATGTTCCTGCTAGATTCAGGACCAGGCAGCAGGATAAGGGGACCCTGGTTGACGAGGGATATTGAGGATCTGGTCAGGAAAAAGAAGGCCTGGGTCAGGTACAGGCAGCTGGGGTCAAGTGAATCCCTTGGGTATCAAGGATGGAAGGGTACACATAAGGAGAAAACCCAGGAGGGCAAAAAGTGACCATGAGATATCTTTGGCAAATAAGGGAAAGAAGAATTCTAAACAATTCTATAAGTATCGATGAGAGAGACACACATCCCTTAAGGATCAATGTGGTAATCCGTGTGTGGAGCCACAGGAGATGGTAGGACCTTGTATGAAAAATTCTCATTTGTATTTACAATGGAGAAGGACATGGAAGCTGGTGAGTTCAGGGGCGGGAGCAGTGATATCCTGAAGCATATCGATGTTACAAAGGAAGAGGTGTTGGAGGTCCTGAAACACACAGGGATAAATCCCTGGGACCTGATCACATGCATCCTGGGATGTTATGGGAAGCAAGGGAGGAGATGTCTGGGTCTGTGGCAGAGATCATTCTGTCTTCGTTAGCCACAGACGGGGTTCTGGAAGACTGGAGGATGGCTAATGTTGTACCATGATTTACAAAGGGCAGTGGAGATAAGTCGGGGAATTACAGGCCATCCAGCCTTACATCAGTGGTGGGAAAGTTATTGGAAGGGATTCTGAGGGACGGGATTTATTTGCATTTGGAAAAGCAGTGAATGGGATAGTCAGCATGGGGAGTTGTGTTGCATGAATTTGATTGAATTTTTGAAGAGATGACCAAGAGGATTGGCAGGGCAGTAGAAGTTGCCTACATGGACTTTATGAAGGCCTTTAACAAGGAGGCAGAGGGTGGTAGTGGAGGGTTGTTTTTCAGATTGGAGACCTGTGACCAGTGGTGTGCTGCAAGCATCAGTGCTGGGTTTCCTGTTGTTTGACATCTATATTACCTATTTGGATGAGAATATAGGTGGCCTGGTTTGTAAGTTTGTAGATAACTCCAAAATTGGTGGTGTGGTGGACAGTGAAGAAGGTTGTCTCAGGTTGCAACAGGATATTGATCAACTGGGAAAGTGGGCCAAGGAACAGCAGATGGAGTTCAACTCGGACAAGTGCAAATTGTAGCATTTTAGGAAGGTAAACCAGGCCAGGACGTGAACGACAGAGAGAGCTTGGGTACAAGGACATAGCTCCCTGAAAGTTGCAACACAGGTAGCCAAGGTGGTGAAGAAGGCACTTGGCATGCTTGCCTACATTAGCTGAGGCATTGAGTATGAAGGTTGGGACCTCATGTAACAGTTGTTGAAAACATTAGCTAGGCTGCACTTGGAGCACTGTGTGCAGTTCTGGTCACCACACTACAGGAAGGATGTGATTGAGCTGGAGAGGGGGCAGAAAAGATTTACAAGGATGTTGCCAGGACTGGAGGGCTGGAGTTACAAGGAGAAACTGAATAGGCTGTTTCTGTTTTCCCTGGAGTGAGGGAGGCCAAGGGGTGACTTGAGAGAGGTGTATAAAATTATGAGAGAGAGGGGAGATGGCCAGGGTCTATTCTCAAGGCTAGGGGTGTATAAAACTAAAGGGCACAGGTTTAAGGTGGGAGGGAGGAGGTTTATAGAGGATTTGAGGGGTAAATCTTTCACATAGAGACTAGTTGGTATCTGGAATGACCTGCCAGAGGAGGTGGTGGAGGCAGGAACAGTAACATTTAAGAGACATCTGGACAGGTACTTGAATGAACAGGGCAGAGAGGGAGATGAAATTAATGCAGGCAAGTGGGATTGGTGTGGGTAGACATGGATGTGGTGGGCTGAAGGGCCTGATTTTATGTTGTACAACTTTGACTCTAGAGCTTCTTAAATGCCATTTGAGCCTCTGGCTCCACCACCCCCTCGGGCAGTGCGTTCCAGATTCCAACCCCTCTCTGGGTGAAAAGTTCTTCCTCAGATCCCCCCTTAACCCTCTTGCCCTAAACCTATGCCTTCTGGTTTTCAATACTTCTGCTGTGGGGAAAAGCTCCCTACTCTCTTCCCTGTCTATGTCCCTCATAACTCTTACACCTCCATCAGGTCCCCCTCAGCCTCCACTCCAAGAAAAACAGACCCAGCCTCTCTGGTCTGCCCTCATAACTGAAAAGCTCCACCCAGGCAGCACCCTGATAAATACATCTCTGCTTGCTTCTGCATTAACCTTCTTCCTTGCATAAGGAGCCCATTACTGTACATGGAGAGTGTCTCCAGTGTTCTGTGGGGTAGAGAATTGCAATGACTCAGAACATTCTGAGAGAAGTTATTCCTCCTCAGCCTCAGTTCTTTGGCTTTTTATCCTGAGACTGCACACTAAATCTAGATCCCACCGTTTGGGACAGCATCCCCACGGCATCTATTTGGCAAGCCTCTCATTGGCTCATTCTTATATCCAGTATATTACCCTAATCTGGTCAATCTTAGGCTTCACAGACCTTCTCTGAATTGACTCCAATACCCTTCCTTTGTAAGGGAGATGGGCACTGTACACAGCACCATAGGTGTGGTCTCACCAGTCTGTACAACTGGAAGAAGATTCCTCTGTTCCTACTAAGGCATTTAATACTTGCATTAGGCATTTAATACAACAAGAAGATAATTAAGGAGGGGGTAGGACCACCCAGGATAAAGGAGGGAAATTATGCTTGGAGTCAGGATATGGGCGAGGTACTAAATGAGTTCTTTGCATCGGTATTCACCAAGGAGAAGGACATGGTGGAGAGTGAGAACAGTGTGGGGCACGCTAATGTGCTAAGGCATTTTGAGATCAAGAAGGAGGTGGTGTTGGATCTATTGAAGAAACATTAAAGTGGTTAAATCCCCAGGGCCTGATGGAATCTATCCCAGGTTATTGAGATAGGCAAGAGAGGAGATTTCTGGGGCCCTGACAGAGAGTTTTGTATCCTCTTTGGCCACAGGTGAGGTGCCAGAGGACTGGAGAGCAGCTAATGTTGTCCCTTTGTTTAAGTAGGGATAATCCAGAAAATTATAGGCCGGTGAGCCTCACATCAGTGGTAGGGAAGCTGTTGGAGAGGATTCTTAGGGATAGGACTTGCATTTGGAAAAGCACGAGCTTATTTCTAATAGTCAACATGGCTTTGTGCAGGGCAGATCATGTCTTACAAACTAATTGAGTTTTTTTGAGGAGGTGACAAAGATGAGTGATGAGTAGATGTTGTCTACATGGACTTTAGTAAGGAGTTTGACAAGGTCCCTCATGGGAGGTTAATCAGGAAGATTAAGATGCAAGGGATCCATGGTGACTTGGTAGATTGGATTCAAAATTGGCTTGGCCTTTTAAGACATAGTGATGGAAGGGCATTATTCTGTCTGCAAGTCTGTGACCTATGGTGTTTCGCAGGGTTGTGACCTGTGACCTATGTTATTTGTGATATATATTGGACAAAAATGTAGATGGGCTGATTAGTAAGTTTGCAGATGACACTATAATTGTTGTTGTGGATAATAAAGAACATTGTGAAAGGGTGGAGAAGGATATAGATCAGTTGGAGATATGGGTGGAGAAATGACATATGGAATTTAATCCTGACAAGGTGTGGCACTTTGGGAGATCAAATGTAAGGGGAAAATAGTCAGTGGAAGGACCCTAACTGCATTGATGAATAGAGGGGTCTTGGGGTCCAAGTTCAAAGCTCCCTGAAAGCAACAACTCCAGTAGATAGGGTGGTAAAAAAGGCATACAGCACACTTGTGCTGGTCAGAGCATTGAGTGTAAGAGTCAGGAAGTCATTTGGCAGTTATACAAAACTTTTTTGGTCAGGCTGCATCCAGAGTACTGTGTGCAGTTCTGGTCACCCTGTTACAGGAAGGATGTGGAGACTTTGGAGAGGGTGCAGAAGAGGTTCACCAGGATGCTGCCTGGATTAGAGGGCGTGTGCTGTAGGGAGAGGTTGGACAAACTTGGATTGTTTTCTCTGGAGTGCTGGAGGCTGAGGGACGACTTGATAAAAGTTTATAAAATTATGAGAGGCATCGATAGGGTAGACAGTCAATCTTTTTCCCAGGGTGGAAATCTTAAATACTAGAGGGCATATCTTTAAGATGAGAGCAGGAAAGATTTATGTGGCAATTTTTTTTTAAACACAGAGTGGTGGGTGCCTGGAATGTGTGCTGGGGAAGTGGTAGAGACAGGCATGATAGTGAAGTTTTGAGGCATTTAGACAGGCACATGAACATGCAGGGAAGGGAGGGATATGGATCATGTGCAGGCAGATGGGATTAGTTTAAATTGGCATGGTTGGCACAACATGGTGGGCCGAAGGGCCTGTTCCTGTGCTGTACTGTTGTATGTACCTCGCAATAAAGGCCACTCTTCCACCTGCTTTCCCAGTTATTTGCTCAGGAACACAATATTGTGAGCAATTTTGGATCCCATATCTAAGGAAAGATGTGCTGGTTCTGGAGAGAGTCCAGAGGAGGTTCACAACAATGATCCCGGGAATGAAAGTGTTAACGTATGAGGAGCATTTGATGTCTCTGGGCCTGTACTCAACGGAGTTCAGAAGGATGGGGGGGCGGGGGGGGTGGAGGGAATCTCATTGAAACCTACCGGATACTGAAAGGCCTGGATGGAGTGGACTTGGAGAGGATGCTTCCATCCGTGGGAGAGTCTAGGACCCGAGGGCACTAAAGGGATATCCCTTTAGAACAGAGATGAGGAGGAATTTCTTCAGCCAGAGAGTGGTGAATCTGTGGAATTCATTGCTACAGAGGGCTGTGGAGGTCAAGTCACTGGGTGTATTTCAGGCAGATGTTGATAGGTTCTTGATTGGTAAAGGGTTTAAGGGTTATGGGGAGAAGGCAGGAGAATGGGGTTGAAAAAAAATCAGCCACGATTGAATGGTGGAGCAGACTGGGTGGGTCAAATGGCCCAATTCTGCTTATATATCTTATGGTGTAACACAGCACAATGGAGAACATCCTCAGAACCCTAGGAAACGTACCGCACAGGGTGGCCGTTCAAGGCAATGTGTCTGCTGGTTGACCAGCACAGACACGACTCACTCCTGATGATGGACATTGAAGTCCCCACCCAGAGGACATTCTGTGTCCTCTCTACACTGTGCTTCCAAATGTTGTTCAGCATGGAGGAGCACTGATTCATCAGCTGAGGGAGGACAGAAGGTGGTGGTCAGGACGAGGCCCATGTTTGATAATGCCATGTAACTTCATGGGATTTGGAGTCAATGTTACAGGCTCCCAGGGCTACTTGCTTCTACCTATGTACCACCTCCTGTGACCTTGATCATCCTGCCAGCTTGTCAGGACGGGCTTGGGGATGGGGACAGGGAAATCTGTGATGGGTGAAACGTGTGAGCCCTAGAGCCTGTAAATGTTGGGGGGTTCCATGATTGGTCTGTGGGATGGCTCTTCCAACCTTTGTGAGAAAGACTTTGCAGAGTCACTGGATTAGGTGATCTCTGTTTTGCCTGAGCCTGTTGCCTGGGCACCTCTGGGGTATCTGGTGGGTGTGGCACTGACCCATTGTATTAGTGGGCACTGATTGTTCAGGTAACCTGTCTAATGGTGCTGGCAGAGCCTGAGCCCAAGGGAGGTCTCCTCTTCTTTGTACCCATGCATTCTTTGAGCAAAGACAGACAATGGCCATTGAGAGGCAGCTGATGTGAACGAGCTGTACTTGTTGCATTGTTTCTCTGTCCTTTTCTCTGTGACGACTGGCAGACAAAGCAGATTGAGCTGTTCAGACTTGTTTAATGGTCTGACTGATTGAAACCTTGGGTCACCAAGCACTGAAGAGTCAATGATTCAACAAAATCCAAGCACTGCCCTGTCCCACACACTGAGATGATAGTAATCTTGGTGAGTCCAAAGTTCTGAGTGTCAGAGGTGTCCTGCTTGACTGGTTGTAAATCAGCCTTTTCTGCCTGACTGTCCCTGAGAGTGAAGTGCGTGGTCTGTCAGCTGTTAACAAGACTTCTCCAAGCAGTTGGCTCTCTGGAAAATTTCTGGTGCAACTACATTGCCGTTTTTGTCATATTTTGACCTGTTCTCGCTGCCTTACTACCTGTAAATGCCAGGAGTAGGGTCAAGTGAAGCCATTGATGTGGAAGCTGTGAGTTCAGGATGGGATGTGAGAGGTGTGGATGTACATTCCCGTTGGTGGTTCCATTGCTGATGTGTCATGGGACCTTGCTGAGGGAGCCAGTTCCTGATGGTCACAATTCTAACAATGGGGCAATAAAATCGATCTCAGTACTCCACCAACAGACTTGGGGGTTCATGCTGCAGCTGAATCGGATCGGTGGTTGTTGAGGCTGTGTGTCATTGCTGATTCCCACTTCACTGCACAGATTGCAGTGTAGGGAGATCGCTCACCACCAATGTCAGCGCTAATTAAGTTTGTCCTTGGCACAAGCAAATGAATAAAACGTATTAATGCAGTTGGAGCTGATAACGTTGCAGGTTGTGTCCACGTGTAGCTCCCACAGGGTCCTCCCGTACCACTCGTGCCTTCACTCACATCCTCGTCCACAGTTCCCTGGGTTTGATTTTGGATCAATAGGACGGACTGGGAGACTATCACTCGTTCAGCCTGTGCTTGCTCTTTAAGCAAACTATCCAGTTATTCCCGTTCACTGCAGACTCTCTCCCTCCAGAATTTCACCAATTCCTTTTCTAAAGTTCCTGTTGCATCTGCTCCCACCAGGCACTTGGGCAGTGAGTTCCCCACCACAACATCTCACTGCAGGGAAGCAAGTCCCCTCCTCTCCCCTTGGGCCTCCTGCTGATTACTTCCCATCCACGTCCCACTGGAACGGTTCCTGCCAAACCCTCCATAATTTCAACCCCAGCTCAGCCCTCAGAGTTAAACTTCCTCGAGCCGCAAACATTTACTGCAGATGTGGTCACTCTGGACCCGAGTGGTTTTATCAGCTCCAACAGACAGCTGCAACACATCTGCCCTGCCACGACGCTCCTAAAATATTTAATTTAATCCTATCACTGTTCTTCTAACACTTACCAAAGTCTGTCCTCTATGGCCACTCCATTCCCAGCAGAAAGTTCAGAAAACAGATTTGAAAAACAGTCGGAGACTGGCCAGGGTGGGAAGGGTGGTCAGTTGGACACTGGCCGGGGTGGGAAGGGTGGTCAGTCGGACACTGGCCGGGGTGGGAAGGGTGGTCAGTCGGACACTGGCCGGGGTGGGAAGGGTGGTCAGTCGGACACTGGCCGGGGTGGGAAGGGTGGTCAGTCGGACACTGGCTCTGCCTAGGGTGGGGGTGGTTGGCCAGTGCCAGCTCTCTCTGTGGGTCACCTGGGAAGCAGGGTCAGTAAGTGGGGGAATGTGTTTGTCAGCTGGTAGGAGGACTGGAGCAGGGTTGAAAGAGAACGTCTGGCACTCACTGACAATAGAAACACTCAGCAATGCAGACAGTACCCAGGTGAGCTCCTGTCAACTTGTGACCTGCAGGGCTGCGGACTGAGGGTGGTGATGTGGGATTAACTGACCATCAGTTCTGTCCAGGACAGCTGACGCCATTGTAAGTCGTCATGACTCTCCAAACCTCAGCACAGCTGTGAGGTGTGGGTGCACGGGCTGTGGATTGGCCATGGATTAGGGTGAGGAGCAGATGTTGCTGAGGTGCTGTCAGTGACCCCAGCGCTTGTTGTGTTGCAGGCGATGTCCATGATGGAGGAGCTGATGCAAGAGATGAATTATCTGAAGAAGTTCAAAACTACTATTGAAGATCGCATTAAAGACATCAACAAGAATATTGATTCAGTAAGGCAAGAGGGAGGGTCCTTTTGGGCAACAATTTGTTCCAATAGAGATTTCCACTCCCAGTAGTCGGGTGGGGGTGGGGGGGGGGGGTGTGGGGCAGGGCAGGGTGGGAGGACGTGGGGGGCTGCAGGCGGGCGGGGGGCATGGGGAGTGAGTGTGGGCTGTGAGGCGGCCCCTCCGACACATGTTGACTCATGAGGTGCTGCAGCAGATCCTCTCAGCCTGCCATGTGCTCCCTTCAACACCACTTCCAGTCTCCCATGGGTGCTCGATTGAAAGGGACATGAGGGACTTCATGCTCCTGTCAGTAATGGGGAGAAGTGGGAGAGTACGTCTGAGGTCGAGAAGGGACAGAGTGAATGACCACACCTCTGTGGCCGAGGCAGCCCTTCCACTGACCGGCATCTCCCCATGGCACCGTGTTGGTCACCTGTGTTCACAGGTCCTGAGGGCATTGGTGCCCCTGAGGGACTGACTGCCCTTCCCTCACGCACCAGGCAGCTGCTAATTCACAGAGGCAACTCTCAGTCGGCATCGTTCCACTGCCTGTGAGAGCTGCTTCTCCAGGGTGCCGGGACCACTGGTTCCCCCTCCCAGGGTGTCGGGACCACTGGTCCCCCTCTGGGGTGCCAAGACCACCACACTCGCTGGTTGCCCAGACCACTAACTCTGCTACAGTCCCAGATCCCAGTAATGCTGAAAGTTTGAAGAAGGGACCCTGGGACCCCCACACACCCCCCTGAGCCCACGTCCCTGGACACCAGGTAATGTTGTCACTGACCTTCCAGCACTGACACGCTGACGCTGAGCTAAGTGATCCAAACAAACAATCAAAGCTGAGCTCAGCAGTCCTGCCAGGTGTCATGTGAGGTATAAATGGAGGAGCTGGTCAGTGTGCCCAGCCAACAGTGCCACCAGTGACCAGCTTCAGCCCATGGTTCCTGCCTTCCGCAGACGGCTCAGCTGCTTCTGGTTGATATGAAGAACTGACTGAGGGAATTGAGATTGGGAATTTCCGACCGCAGTCCTGCAAACCCTGGAAGTAACTATGCCTCCACCCAAGCAGGGTGTAGAGCTGACTGGCTGAGAGTGTGGGAGAGGCAGAAACCCGCATCGCATTGCAACAGGACCTGGGTGTGTACTTGAGACATGACGCGCAGGGCTGCAGACCTGCATGAGAAGGTGGGATTGGGCTGTCTTTTGACTAGCACGTATGTGGTGGACTGTATGGCCTCCCGACCACCCAGCTCACGGTGCTGGGCAGTGAATGGTCTAACCAGCAACACCCAAATCCTGAAACATGAATAAATAATTTTAAAAAGTACATGTAAATTGGTTTATTATTGTCACTTGTACTGAGGTACAGTGAAAAACTTGTCTTGCATACCAATTGTACAGATCAATTCATTGCACCAGTGCATTAAAACAGTACAGGGTAAAAACAATATAGAGTGCAGAGTAGAGTGTTACAGTTACAGAGAAAGTGCAGTACAGGCAGGCAATAAGGTGCAAGGTCATAACAAGGTAGATTGTGAGGTCACAAGTCCATCTTATCATACTAGGGGACTGTTAAATAGTCTTATAACAGTGGGATAGAAGCTGTCCTTGAGCCTGGTGGTACGTGCTTTCCGGCTTTTGTATCTTCTGCCCAATGGGTGGGGGGCGAAGAGAGAATGTCCTGGGTGGGTGGGGTCTTTGATTATGAGTCCGTGGAAGGAAGGCTGGTTTCCATAGTGTGCTGGGCTGTGTCCACAACTCTCTGCAGTTTCTTGCAGTCATGGGCAGAGCAGTTGCCGTTCCAAGCAGGCTGAGGGAGGAGTTGGCTAGTGTAGACTGGAAACACAGGCTGTATGGTGGGACAGCTGAGGAACAGGGGAAGACTTTCAAAGAGATTTTTCACAGTGCTCAACAAAAGTATATTCCAGTTAAAAGCAAGGACAGTAAGGGTGGAGAGAGCCAGCCTTGGATAGCTAAGGAACTAAAAGAAGGCATCAAGCTAAAAGCTCATGCATACAAAGTCGCCAAGAGTAGTGGGAAACTGGAAGACTGGGAAAACTTTAAAAAGCAACAAAGAACCACTAAGTAAGCAATAAGGAAAGGGAGGATAGATTATGAAACTAAACTAGCACAAAATATAAAAACAGATAGTACAAGTTTTTATAATTATATAAAGTGGAAAAGGGTGGCTAAGGTGAATGTAGGTCCCTTGGTAGATGAGAAAGGGGAATTAAAATTGGGGAAAATGTGGAAATGGCCGAGGCCTTGAACGACTATTTTGTGTCAGTCTTCACGGTGGAGGATGTCTAACGTGCCAAAGAGAGATGTTATGGATGCAATGGGAAGTGAGGACTTCAATACCATCGCTGTCACTATTGAGGTAGTGATGAGCAAACTAGTGGGCCTAAAGGTAGACAAGTCTCCTGGTCCTGATGAGATGCTTCCCAGGGTACTGAAACAAATGGCAGAAGTTATAGTAGAGGTGTTTGTGATAATTTACCAAAATTCTCTGGACTGGGCAGGTCCCGGCGGATTGGAAGACAGTGAATGTCACACCACTGTTTAAACAAGGATGCAGGCAGAAGGCAGGTAACTATAGGCCAGTTAGCTTAACATCTGTAGTCGGGAAAATGCTTGATGCTATCATTAGGAAGAAATAGTGAGACATCTGGATAGAAGTGGTTCCACCAGGTAGACACAGCATGGATTCCAGAAGGGCAGGTCCTGCTTGACAAACATACTGGAGTTCTTTGAGGATATAATGAGTGCAGTGGATAGATGGGAACAGGTGGACATTGTATACTTGGATTTCCAGGAGGCATTTGATTAGGTGCCGCATAAAAGACTTATCCGTGAGATAAGAATACATGGAGTTGGGGGTAATGTATTAGCATGGATAGAGGATTGGTTAACCAATAGAAGGCAGAGAGTTGGGATAAATGGGCGTTTCTCTGGTTGGCAATCAGTGGTGAGCGGGGTGCCGCAGGGGTCGGTGCTGGGCTCGCAACTGTTCATGATATACATTAATGATTTGGAAGAGGGGACCGAGTGTAGTGTATCTAAGCTGCGTGATGACACTAACTTGAGTGGAAAAGCAAATTGTGCAGAGGATGCGGAGATTCTGCAGAGAGATATAGATAGGTTAAGTGAGTGGGCAAGGGTCTTGCAGATGGAGTACAATGTTGGTAAACATGAGGTCATCCACTTTGGAAGGAAAGATAGAAGATCAGATTATTATTTAAATGGTGAAAGATTGCAGCGTGCTTTGTGCAGAGGGACTTGGGAGTGCTTGTGCATGAATCGCAGAAGGTTAGTTTGCAGGTGCAACAGGTTATCAAAATGGCAAATGGAATGTTGGCCGTCATTGCTGGAGGGATTGAATATAAGAGCAGGGAGGTTATGCTGCAACTGTACAGGGTACTGGTGAGGCTGCACCTGGAGTACTGCGTGCAGTTCTGGTCTCCTTACTTGAGGAAAGATATACTGGCTTTGGAGATGGTGCAGAGGAGGTTCACCAGGTTGATTCCGGAGATGAAGGGGTTAGCCTGTGAGGAGAGAATGAGTCGCCTAAGACTATACTCGCTGGAATTCAGAAGAATGAGGGGGGATTTTACAGAAACATGTAAAATTATGAAAGGGACAGATAAGACAGAGGCAGGAAGGTTGTTTCCACTGGTAGGTGAGACTAGGACTTGGGGCCATAGCCTCAAGATTCAGGGGAGTAGATTTAGGATGGAGATGAGGAGAAACTGCTTTTCCCAGAGAGTGAATCTGGAATTCTCTGCCCAGAGAAGCAGTAGAAGCTACCTCATTAAATATATTTAAGACACAGTTAGATAGATTTTTGCATAGTCGGGGAATTAAGGGTTATGGGGAAAAGGCAGGTAGGTGGATCTGAGTCCACGGCCAGATCAGCCATGATCTTATTGATGGGCCAGATGGCCGACTTCTGCTCCTATTTTTTATCTTCTTGTGTTCTTATGTAGGCTGATCAGGAAGATTTAGATGCACGGGATCCAAGGTGATTTGGTCATTTGGATTCAGAATTGGCTTGCCCATAGAAGATGTAGTGGTCTTATTCTGGCTCGAGGTCTGTGACCAGTGGTGTTCTGCAGGAATCAGTGCTGGGCTCTCTGTCGTTTGTGATTACGTATATAAATAAGATGAAAAAATAGATGGGTTTGTTAGTAAGTTTGCAGATGACACAAAAATTGGTGGAGCTGTGGACAGTGAAGAAGGTCGTCAAAGGATAGGGCAGGGTCTGGATCAGTTCAGTTACGGGTGGAGAAATAGCAGATGGAGGTTAATCTGGGCTAGTGTGAGGTGTTGCACTTTGGGAGGTCAAATATAAGAGGAAAGTACACAGTAAGTGGCAGGACCCTCAGGACCATTGACGTACAGATGGATCGTGGAGTGCAAGTCTATATCCCTGAAAGTGATGACACAAGTAGATAGGGTGGTAAAGAAGGCATGTGGCACACTTGCCTTCATCTGTCAGGACATTCAATATAAATTTTGGTATGTCATACTGCAACTGTATGACGCTTTGGTTGGGTCACATTTGGAGTATTGTGTGCAGTTCTGGTCACCACACTATAGGAAGGATGTAGAGGCTTTGGATAGGGTGCAGAAGAGGTTCATCAGGATGCTGCCTGGATTGGCTACATTAACTATAAGGAGAGGTTGGAGAAATTTAGATTGTTTTCTCTGGAGTGTCGGAGGCTGCGGGACGACTTGATAGAAGTATGTAAAGTTATAAAATGTGATAGGGATATAAAAGAGGTGGGGGAGTTGCACGACTGATCAGGGAGAATGTCATTGCAGTATCTAGAGAGGACATCCTGGAGGGCTCACCCACTGAGGCAATGTGGGTAGAGCTCAGGAATAAGGAAGGTCAGTCACTGTGTTGGGGTTATACTGGAGGCCTCCCAATAGCCAGCAGGAGACAAACAGATATGTCAACAGATTATGGAAAAGTGTAAAAAGCAGCAGGGTTGTTGTAGTGGGTGACAGATTCCCCAGTGTTGACTGTGACTTCCTTAGTGCCAGAGGCTTAGATGGGGCAGAATTTGTTCAGTGCATCCAGGACAGTTTTTTGACACAGTGTGTAGACAATCCAACCAAGCAAAGGGCCATACTTGTCCTTGTACTGGGAAATGAGCCTGGCCAGGTGATTGGAGTTTCAGTGGGAGAGCATTTTGTTGACTGATTATAACTCCAAATTTTCAGAGTTGTGGATTAGGATAAGACTGAACCTTGGGGGAACGTGTTCAACTGGGGAATGGTTAGTTACCACAGTATTACGCAGGAACTGGGGAGAGTAGATTAGGAGCAGCTGTTGTTGGGTAGGTCCACATATGGGAGTCATTTAAAGGCCACCTGGTCAGAATTCAGGACCAACGTGTTTCCACGAGGAAGAAAGATGAGGATGGCAAGGTTTGGGGACCTTGCAAATTTATTTAAAAAGAGAGAGGAAGCACATGCAAGGTTCAGGAAGCTGAAATCGGACAGGACCTTGAGGAATGTGAAGGAAGCAGGAGAGAATTAAACAGTGAATCAGGAGGCTAAAGGGGGCCATGAAATGTCCTTGGGGAGTGGGAGTAAAGAGAGTCCCAAAGCAATTTACACATGCATTGAAAACAAGAGGGTAACCAGGGAGAGGGTAGGAATGCTCAGAGACAAAGGGCTTTATGCCTGGAGCCAGAAGAAGTGGGTGAGGTACTAAATGGGTACTTTGCATCAGTATTGACCAAGGAGAAGGACATGGAGGACAATGAGATCAGGGAGGGGTGCACTGATATTTTAGGGCACGTTGATATAAGGAAGGAGGTGGTGTTGGGTCTCTTGAAGAACATTAAGGTGGATAAATCCCCAGGCCCTGATGAGATCTATCCCAGGTTATTGAGGGAGGCAAGAGAGGAGATTGCTGAGGCCTTGATGAAGATCTTTGTATCCACTTTAGCTACAGGTGAGGCAGAGGACTGGAGATGATGTCCCTCTGTTTAAGAAGGGAATTAGGGACAAACCAGGAAATTATAGGCTAGTGAGCCTTACATCAGTGATAGGGATGAAAAGCATAGAAAGAGTAGCTAGAACATGGAGCAGTACATCACAGGAACAACTACTTCAGCTCATGACATCTGTGCAACCATGATGCTAATTTAAACTAATCCCACCGGCCTGCACGTGGTCTGTATCCCACCATTCCCTGCCTGTTCATGTGCCTGTCTAAATTCCTCATAAAAGTTGCTATCATATCTGCTTCCACCACCTCCCCTGGCAGCGTAGTCCAGGCACTCACCACTCTGTGTAATAAAAAAACTTGCCTCATAAATTTCTTTTAAGTTTTCCTCCTCTCACCTTTAATCTTTGATATTTCCACCCTGGGAAAGATTCTATCAATGCTATCTATGCCTCTCATTATTTAATAAACTTCTTACAGGTCTACCCTCAGCCTCTGACGCTCCAGAGAAAATAACCCAAGTTTATCCAACCTCTCCTTATAGCCAATACCCTCTAATCCAGGCAACATCCTGGTGAACCTCTTCTGTGCCCTTTCCAAAGTCTCTGCATCCTTCCTGTAATGGGGCGACCAGAACTGCACATAGTGCTCCAAAATTGGCCTACCCAAACTTTACACAGCTGCAATCTAACTTCTTGATTTATATACTCGGTGTCCCGACCGACGAAGGCAAGTATGCCACACACCTTCTTTACCACTGTTGTGTGAAAATGTTCTTTTCTATCTTAAGGATCAAGGACTCTGAACACAAGCTTTGTAGACCAAAACTAGTCTAATCACATAGGCAAACGCGGGACAGAATGGATGGGAACAGACACACACTCACTCACAGGATAACACGAACACGAGAGGGGAAGTGCAACTGGGGTAAAATACACTCACACACACACTGATACACACACACTGATACACACAAGCACACAGTAACAATGTACAACTTAAGGATATAACACTTCAATGCCTGACCCACACTAGCATTGGCCCTTAGTGCTCCCTGAGTCTGAGTGAAATGCTCCCTGACCATGTGGTGATGCACTCTTACCAATGATCTCTGCAGCATTGTCTCACTACTCCTGGGGTCATCAAAAGAGGAAGGGCTAGTGGATGCAGCCCTTTTTATGGTGCTGGGAGGCTGGGTGGAGCCTCACTGTTGTGATTTAAATGAGCCAATGGTGTGGGGGTCAAAGACAAAGGTTCCTGCCACAGCCAGTGGTCAGGCAGGTTCAGAGACAAAGGGTTCTCTCACACCTGAGGGGTGGGTGGAGCTGCACCTTGATTGACAGTAGTATCACTTCTGACCAGAGGAGCAATGCTGTCCTCCGGTCAGTGGGGGTCATTTTCGTTACTGTCACGGGACAGCCATGTGGATTTCTCACAACCACCCCATCCACTTGTGTCGCCACTTTCAGGGAGCTATGGACTTGCACCCCATGATCCCTTGTACATCAATGCTCGTTAGTGTTCTGCCTTTTACTGTACATTTCCCCCTTACATTTGACCTCCCAAAGTGCAACACCTCACACTCATCCAGATTAAACTCCATCTGCCATTTCTCTGCCCAAATAGTCAGAGACAGTCAGATTCTTTTTCTCAGGATGGAAATGTCAAATACTAGAGGACAGAACTTTAAGGAGAGAGGGGAATGTTTAAAGGAGATTTTGCAAGGTAAGTTTTTAATGCAGAGAGTAGTAGATGTTTGGAATATACTGCCAAGGGAGGCGGTAGAAGCAGATATGACAGTGGTGTTTAAGAGGCATTTAGGCAGACACATGAGCATGAGGGAACGGGATATGGGCCATGTGCTGGCAGATGGGATTAGGATATTTATTTATTAGTCACATGTACATCGAAACACACAGTGAAATGCATCTTTTGCGTAGAATGTTCTGGGGGCAGCCCACAAGTGTCACCACGCTTCCGGCACCAACATAGCATGCCCACAACTTCCTAACCCATACGTCTTTGGAACATGGGCGGAAACTGGAGCACCCAGAGGAAACCCACGCAGACACTGGGAGAACGTACAAACTCCTTACAGACAGCGGCCAGAATTAAACCTGTGTCACTGGCGCTGTAAAGCGTTACACTATCCGCTACACTACTGTGCCACCCTACTTAGGTTGACATTGTGGGTTGAAGGATCTGTTCCTGTGCTGCACTGTTCTGTGTTGTGTAAGTATCTGGTCCACCACACACCTTTGACAACCTGCCCTCCTGGCATTTTCCACTGCTGGCTGCGGATTCCAGTGATGTTCCACAGGGCTCAGTATTCGGGTCCTTGCTACTAATGATTTAACATAAACATGGGGGATGTGATGAAGACCTCTGCAGGTGATACAGGAACTAGCCATGTGGCCAAGAGTGAGGAGAGAGCTTCAGGCTGCAGCAGGGTGAGGATAGTCAGGTCACCACACACAGGACGTGGCTGAGTGGTGCTGGATCACCAGGGTTCGGGTATCATGGGCATTCATCGTGTGCTGGGAGTTGATGCCTGGTGTGGGCCAGGGTCTCAGGGTGCTGTTGGGCCTGGCAGAGCTGGTGATGTCTTCCTGTGGCTGGTCATCAGTTAACTCTGCTTTTCCTTGTGTTTCAGGTGACGAACCAGATGGATTTGGTAAACGAGGTTCTGGTGAGACCAACTTTCATGTGCCATTTCTTGTTCCCTGTTCCTTACATCAGACAATGATCACATGGAGCTGTGATTAAATGCGGAGAACTGTTCTTGCCTTTGAACAATGCTTCCCAATTACAGGTAGTAGAACCTTCAGCCTGTGATCAGTGGACACAGGAAACCATAGGTGCCTGACAGGTGCTGTGGTTCCACACCACAACACCCATCAGAACATGGAACAGGACAGGAACAGGCCCTTCAGCCCATCATGTCTGTGCCGACCAGTGTCTGAATTACTGTGAGCCCAAGAATTCCGGGAAAGCATGAAATACTAGAACGTTCTACCACAGGCGGTCATTCAGGTCCTGGGGAGGCAGGGAGAGGGTGCGCATTAGATGCTTGAAGGAGTGACGCAGTCAGTCCCAATCACTCCCAGCCGCTGCAGACAGCTCTTTCCCTGTGTACTCAGTGCCCCTCCCCAAATCCTGATGTCCTCCCCTCCCATCTCCAGTCCCCCCCCTTACTGTCCCTCTTCTGACCCCAACCACCACTCCCCTCACCCCCAGCTAGATAGATAGATCGATAGATAGATAGATAGATAGATCGATAGATAGATAGATAGATAGATAGATAGATAGATAGATAGATAGATATCTTTATTAATCACATGTACATTGAAACACACAGTGAAATGCATCTTTTTGCGTTACTGAGAATGTTCTGGGGGCAGCCCACAAGTGTCGCCACTCTTCCAGCGCCAACATAGCACGCCCACAGCTCCTAACCTGTACGTCTTTGGAATGTGGGAGTATCTACCACTGGTAACATGAAGTGCCAGAGACAATGCAAAGTGCAAATCAGATGTACAACTGGATGATGCAGGCACTTTGATCTGATACGTTGACTGTTTCTATTTCCTGCTGTTGCTGCATTTCCAGCATTGGACTGGGCCCTGAATGCGATACCTGGACGTCAAAGATTTTTGTCAGCATGTAGGGAAAGGCGGGGAGATTCTGAGGGGATTCCAGAGTCTGTAGCCCAGCCAACTGTGGGGAGGAAGGAAGGGCCAGCATTGAGGAGGTGGACTGGGAATGAACCTGACCCAGAATATCTGTGACTGTCAGTGTGACTGCACAGTGTACAAAACATGGTGCCTCTGCTCAGCGTTCCAACAATGACTTCTGCCATCTTTTCAAATGTCCATTTCTGACAAGTGAACCATGAGATGGTGTAATGGCTCCCTGTACCTCTGGCAGCACAGGGTATGGTATCATCTTCAACAGAACTTCCTCAATATCCACACAGGAGTCAGTATTCAATAAATGCGAACTTTAACCCCAATAACTTTAATTAGGTTCAAAGCAGATTCCCAAGTTTCAATGCAGTTATGCTAGTTAAGTGGTTTGTAACTCAACTCTTGTTAAGTCACAGTTAGTGCCATGGTCATTGCAATGATTGGGAACATTGGATGTTGCTTTGTGTGACAAGTAGCCAGGTGACAGGTAACGGATGCCTGTCGGTAGCTGTCTGCTCCACATATCTGGTACCAAAACCAACAAAACAGCAGGGCCTGAAGCTCTAAATAGAAACCAAATGCTGGAAACATTCATCAGGTCTGGTGGTGTCTGATGCCCCAGTCTGAATGCCATAAGACCATAAGATATAGGAACAGAATTAGGCCATTTGGCCCATCATTCAAGATAATGACAGAGAAGGATAGGACTGGTCCTTGGGTTGAGGTTCTAAGGCCAATTTTGATGGCATCAGAAGGGATTCCTGTCAGAGATATTTAAAACATCCTTAGCCAGGTGAGGTGCCAGAGGACTGGAGGATAGCTAATGTTGTTCCGTTATTCTAAGAATAAGAAAAGAGCCAAAGGCTTGAAGAATAAGCCAGGAAATTATCAGCCGGTGAGCCTGACACCAGTTGTGCGTAAATTATTGGAAGGTATTCTTAGGGACAGGATGTATAAGTACTGGCCTCGTGGGAGAAGCCAGAGAGTGGTAGTAGATGGTTGTCTCTCTGATTGGAGGCTTGTGACTAGTGGTGTGCCACAGGGATCGGTGTTGGGTCTGCTGTTGTTGATCATATATATTAATGATTTAGATGATAATGTGGTAAACTGGATCAGCAAATTTGTGGATGACACCAAGATTGGGGGCATAGTGGACATCAAGGAAGGCTATCAAAGCTAGATCTGGACCAGCTAGGAAACTGGGCTGAGAAATGGCTGATTGAACTTAATGCAGACAAGTGTGAGGTGTTGGTATTGGCTTATTATTGTCACTTGTACCGAGGTACAGTGAAAAACTTGTCTTGCCAACCGATCCTACAGGTCAATTCATTACACAGTGCAGTTACATTGAGTTATTACAGAGTGCATTGATGTAGTACAGGTAAAAACAATAACAGTACAGAGTAAAGTGTCACAGCTACAAAGAAGGTGCAGTGCAATAAGGTGCAAGGTCACAACAAGGTAGATCGTGAGGTCAGAGTCCATCTCATTCCATAAGGGAACCGTTCAATAGTCTTATCACAGTGGGGTAGAAGTTGTTCTTCAGTCTGGTGGTACGTGCCCTCAGGCTCCTGTATCTTCTACCCGATGGAAGAGGAGAGAAGAGAGAATGTCCCGGGTGGGTGGGGTCTTTGATTATGCTGGCTGCTTCACCAAGACAACGAGAGGTAAAGTCCAAGGAGGGGAGGCTGGTGTCTGTGATGCACTGGGCTGCATCCACAACTCTCTGCAGTTTCTTGCGGTCCTGGACAGAGCAGTTGCCGTACCAAGCCATGATACATCCAAATAGGATGCTTTCTATGGTGCATCAGTAGAAGTTGGTGAGAGTCAAAGGGGACAAACCAAATTTCTTTAGCCTCCTGAGCAAGTAGGGGCGCTGGTGAGCTTTCTTGGCCGTGGCATCTACATGATTTGACCAGGACAGGCTGTTGGTGATGTTCACTCCCAGGAACTTGAAGGTCTCAACCCTCTCGACCTCAGCACCATTGATGTAGACAGCTGCATGTGCACCACCCCCTTTCCTGAAGTCAATGACCAGCTCTTTTGTTGACATTGAGGGAAAGGTTGTTGTCATAACACCATTCCACTAAGCTCTCTATCTCCTTCCTGTGCTCTGACTCATCGCTGTTTGAAATATGGCCTACAATGGTGGTATCATCTGCAAACTCGTAGATGGAGTTAGAGCAGAATCTGGCCACACAGTCATGAATGTATAGGGAGTAGTGTAGAGGGCTGAGGACACAGCCTTGTGGGGCACCAGTGTTGAGAATAGTCGTGCCGGAGGTTTTGCTGCCTATCCTCACTGATTGCGATCTGTTTGTTGGAAAGTCAAGGATCCAGTTACAGAGGGAGGTGTTGAGTCCTAGGTGTTTGGTGACAAGCTTGCTTGGGATTGTTGTATTGAAGGCAGAGCTGTAGTCAATAAACAATAGTCTAACGTAGGTGTCTTTACTGTCCAGATGCTCCAAAGCTGAGTGTAGGGCCAGAGAGATGGCATCCACTGTAGACCTGTCGGCACTTTGGGAGGACAAACCAGGGTAAGACTCACACAGTGAATGGTAGGGCTCTGAGGTGTGCCGTAGAACAAAGGGACCTGGGAACACAGATCCGTAGTTCCTGGAAATTGGCATCACAGGTAGATAGGGTCATAAAGAGAGCTTTTGGCACTTTGGCCTTCGTAAATCAGGGCATTGAGTACAGGAGTTGGGATGTTATGTTGAATTTGTATAAGACATTGATGAGGCTGAATTTGGAGTATTGTGTGCAGTTCTGGTCACCTACCTACAGGAAAGATATCAATAAGCGTGAAAGAGTGGAGAAAAAATTTACACAGATGTTGCCAGGACTTGAGGACTGGGTTATAGGGAAAGGTTGAATAGGTTAGGACTTTATTCCCTGGAGTGCAGGAGAATGAGTGGAGATGTTATAGAGGTATACAAAATTATGAGGGGTATAGATAGAGTGAATGCATGCAGGCTTTTCCCCTCAGGTTGGGTGAGACTAGAACCAGAGGACATAGGTTTAGGGTGAAAGGTGAAATATTTAAGGGGAATCTGAGGGGGAGCTTCTTCACTCAGAGGGTGGTGCGAGTGTGGAACGAGCTGCCAGCGGAAGTAGTGGATGCTGGTTCAATTGTAACATTTAACCACCCTCTGGCTGAAGAAATTCCTCCTCATCTCAGCTTTAAAGGGACATCCCTTTGTTCAGAGGCTGTTCAGGCGACCTTATCCATGACAGTCAATGACATTGCCATCACTGAGCCTCCTATCATCAGTATTGGGAAGAGTCACCACTGACCACAACTCAAGAGGACCAGCCACCTAAATATTGTGAGACTTCAGTCACTCCAACACTGTTCTGGGGGCCCAACAAAATGTGCAACCCTGACAGGTAAATCTGTAATTGTGTTCTGTACAATAATTGTCTGTCAGTTTTTTAAAAAGGGGAACCAGTTCAGTAAATTTAGTATCAGATGTAAAAAGGTGTCTGAGGCTTCAAGGCTGCTACCTTATTAAGTACCAGGTCACGTGAGAGACTGCTGTCTGGGTTGCAACAATTGCTTGTGAAGGCCTCCAACACAATCCTGTGCCTCAGTTCGACAAAGGACCCGGATTCAGAACTTGTGAACTGAGCAGGGTGTGAAATTCACGGTCACTAAAGACCGGCCCTTGAATGTGATAATTTGGAAAGGAGTGAAGTGTTTGGTAGATGGGATGTGACTGTCACTGGTATTTAATGCTGTTGTTGTTCTCTGTTGTACTCTCCAGAAAAAAACTCCTGAGGATCGGAAACAGTTTGTCAGCTGGAAAGCTCTCCAAAGTACTCTCGTTGATACACCTGCTGATCCTCCACATGATGTAAAGACAATGTTTGGAAGTCTTTCTTAAACTGTGGTGGTTAATGATGGCTGGTTGCTGAAGTGTATGTTTTACTGATCTTGAACAGGTTGAACCGTCTCTGACAAGCCAAGTTCTTGCACCAGCTCTTGACGCCAAGGCTGATACTGACGCAAGCCAGACACCTGAGGCCAGTAAAGTGTCTGTCCCCCAAGAGACGCAAATTGAAACGCAGGCTGTCCCGACGATAACCCAGCCTTCTGAAGGACTTCCAGTCCAGGTACATGAGCCTTCTGTTGTACAGAAGAGAGCTGGCTCGGCCATGCTGTTTGGGGAGGGAGCTGAGCTTTATCCTGATACCATATCTGCTCTTCAACGCATCCGACGCGCATCTGACTATCAACCTTTGTTGGATCAGCGAGTATCTGCTCTCGAGAAAGCCTTCTCAGAATTAGGTGAGTTTTAGAGAGATGGTGGCTCCTGTGCATCTTGGGAATAGGATGAATTGGAGGTTCGCAGGGTGGAAGGTGGTGGGTGCCTACCTTGTCTTCTAACCCTTCCCTGACCTGCCTCTGCTGCTTAGCACTAACTCTGTGAGCATGACAGGATTACCTGAAATGCAGGAAGGTAGGCCGGACAATTCTTTCCACATGGCTCTATAGTGGACAGGACCACACAGACTTTGCTGAACAGAGTGGGCAAGGACTGATAAGCCAAGACCGACACTGGCTGTACAAGTCATCACGATCTGGTCACCTTGCACTCCCATGGATTGGACTTGCAACCATGACCATTTCTCAGAGTCATCAATGGTGGGGAAATTATTGGAGAAGATTCTTAGGGATAAGATCTACTCACATCTGGAAAAGCATAGACAGTAGGGGCAGTCAGCATGGCTTTGTGCAGGGGAGGTCTTGTCTTACAAACGACTGACTTTTAGAGGAGGTGACGAAGATGAGGGTCGGACAGTGGGTGTTGTCTACATGGACTTTAGTAAAGCTCTCGACAAGCTTCCTCATGGTAGGCTGATCCAGAAGATTAAGGTACATGGGATCCATGGAGACTTATAAATTAGGTTCAAAATTGGCTTGGCCATGGAAGATCGAGGGTAGTGGTGGATGGGGAGTCATTCTAACTGGAGGTATGTGACCAGTGGTATTCTGCAGGGATCAGTGCTGGGACCTCTGTTGTTTGTGAATTACATAAATAATTTGGGCAGAAATGAAGGTGGACTGATTACTAAGTTTGCAGATGACACAAAAATTGGCAGAGATTTGGATAATGAGGAAAGTTATCAAAGGATCAGCAGGCTAGGGATCAGTTGGAAATGTGGGCAGAGAAATGACAGATGGCGTTATGGAGTTTAATGTGTTATGGAGTGCGAGGTGTTGCACTTTTGGAGGTCAAATGTAAGAGGAAGGTAGACAGTAAATGGCAGGACCCTCAGAATCATTGATGTACAGAGGGATTGTGGGGTCCAAGTCCACAGCTCCCTGAAAGTGGCAGCATAAGTAGATAGGGTGGTAAGGAAGACATTAGGCATACTGGCCTTCATTGGTCGGGGTAGTGAGTATAAAAATTGATGTCATGTTGCAGCTGTATAAAACTTTAGTCAGGCCACACTTGGAGCATTGGGTGCAGTTCTGGTCGCCCCATTACGGGAAGGGTGTGGAGGCTTTGGAGAGAGTGCAGAAGAGGTTCACCAGGATGCTGCCTGGATTAGAGGGCATGAGCTATAAGGAGAGGTTGGACAAACTTGGGTTGTTTCCTCTGGAGCATCAGAGGCTGAGGGGACCTGATATAAAATTATATAAAAGTATATAAAATTATGAGAGCCATAGATATAGTAGATAGTGATGGTCTTTTCCCCAGGGTAGAAATGTCAAATACTAGAGGATATAGCTTTAAGCTGAGAGGGGAAAAGTTTAAAGGAGATTTATGAAGCAAGTTTATTTGCACAGAGAGCGGTGGGTGCCTGGAACATGCTGCCAGGGGTGGGGGTGGAGGCAGATACGACAGCAATGTTTAAGAGGCATTTAGATAGACACACGTGAACAGACTGGGAATGGAGGGATACGCACCATGTGCAGGCAGATAGGATTAGTTTAAATTGACATTATGTTGGCACAGACATGGTGGGCCGAAGGGCCTGTTCTTGCCTTGTACTGTGCTATGTTCTAATCGAACCCCCTTGGTTTTGAGTTTACTGTGGACTGGCAGCGAGCTGGGTGTTTTGGGACCTGGCCGTGGATTGAATGGAGCTGGGTGTTTTGGGACCTGGCCGTGGATTGAATGGAGCTGGGTGTTTTGGGACCTGGCCGTGGATTGAATGGAGCTGGGTGTTTTGGGACCTGGCCGTGGATTGAATGGAGCTGGGTGTTTTGGGACCTGGCCGTGGATTGAATGGAGCTGGGTGTTTTGGGACCTGGCCGTGGATTGAATGGAGCTGGGTGTTTTGGGACCTGGCCGTGGATTGAATGGAGCTGGGTGTTTTCTCTTCATTCACTTCCCCTCTTTGAGGCTCAGAGATGGTTCATTCCCCTGGCACCGGCTTCTGCCTGATGGGTGCCAGGGGAACGAACCCTGTCTTTGAACTGTCCTGGAGAGTGATGAGGCAACAACTGAAGATTCTGCAATGCTCCATTTTAAGGTGTTGTCAGTCTCCTGCCTGCTGCTCAATCTCAATAATCCACTGATACTGTGGATCACTGCGGAACTCTCGTTTCAGAATAGATTCAGATTAGATTATTGCACCAGGGTGCAATGAAATTCTTTGTTTGTGTGGAGCTCACAGAGTAAACAGTGTACATGGTAATAAAATACAGTAACTGCACAAAACAGCAGAATGGTGCAAAGTCTGTAGTGCAAACTGAAGTAGTGCAAAAAGTAATGCTAAAGTGACAACAGAATTAATAATGGATGAGGTGGAATTAAGAGTCTGAGAACATGGCAGCACCACCTGGTAGGGGATGTGAGAGAGGTGACTGGTTCAGGAGTCTGACAGCAGTGGGGAAGAAGCTGTTCCTGAGTTTGGACAGGGAATGGCTGGGGTGGAGGCATCCTCGGCGACACTGTCAGCCTTCCTGATGCAGGCACAGTGAAGACAGACTGGATGGAGGGAGGTGACGAGTGGTGGACTGGGCAGTGTTCGCCACTCCCGCTGTCTCTAGTTAAAGTCCTAACCTCAGGAGACTGTGTGAAGGGACATTGTGCTGAGTAGGAACGAGGAGATGGCACTGTCTGGGGACAGAGCCCACAGTGGGATTGAAGCCAGGCAATGGATGAGCCCATCCAATGACATCAGCCCCCTTCCCAAGGGCAGGGCTCTGCTTTTTTACCCTGTGGTTCTTGCCTCTGCTCCCCCACCTGTGACACCACGGAGCCCTCCTTTCTGGATGGGGTGGGGGCAGGGTTGGCTGATGGAGGCGGAGGGAGGGGAGTGGGTAGGGTGAGGGGAGTTGGTAGGGATGGGGGGTGGGTGAAAGGATGGGGTGAGGTGGAAGGGGTAGAGGGGAGAGGATGGGTGGTAGGGTGAGAAGAGAGGGTGGGAGGGAAGGTAGGGTGAGGGGAGGGGAGGTAGGGTGAGGGGAGGTGAGAGGGTGGGAGGGGAGATGGTGGGAGGGGAGGTAAGGTGAGGGGAGGGAAGTGGGTGGGAAGGGAGGGGAGGTAGGGTGAGGGGAGGGAAGTGGGTGGGAGGGGAGGGGAGGTAGGGTGAGGGGAGGGAAGTGGGTGGGAGGGGAGGGGAGGTAGGGTGAGGGGATGGGAGAGGAGGGAGGTAGGGTGAGAGGAGAGGTGGGAGGGGAGGTAGGGTGAGGGGAGGGGGAGGATGGGAGGGGAGGTAAGGTGAGGGGAGAGGAGGGAGGGGAGGTTGGGTGAGAAGAGAGGTGGGAGGGGAGGTAGGGTGAAGGGAGAAGAGGTAGGGTGAGGGGGGAGGTGGGAGGGGAGGGGACACCAGGTTGTGATTACATCACCCCATCTAGTGATGGTTAACTGTGTTGGGTTTAACCCCCTGAAGCCAGCTCAGCGATGGATGGTGAGGTGAAGGGAATTGATGGCAAGAGTGAACAACAAGTCACGGTGAGTGTGGTTTCCTCAGTGATTGTACAGTCCGAGAGTTTTTACCACACACCACTGGACCCACAGGGACCCTTGGCAAGCCCCCAGCTGTGCCCTATGAACTGTTTGTGACAGCACAGTGTCTGGTCGCCGCTCCCAGTGAACCTGCCCACCAACCCCACCATCACCAACAAAGCCGCCTCAGCAGCAGCAGAGACGCATTCAATGTTGGGAGAGTTGTACAGAATGGTAACAGGCCCTTCAGCCCAACTCATCCATGCTAGTCAAGCTGTCTATCTAAGCTAATTCCATTGGCCTGCTTGTGGCCCATATGCCCCTAGCCCCCTAGTTTCAGACTCCCCCATCCTGGCCATCCACCTTATCTACATATCATGATTTTATAAACCTCTACAAGGTCACCCGTCTCCTTCGCTCCAGGGAAAACAATCCCAGCCTATCCAGCCTCTCCTTATAACTCAAGCCCTCCGGTCCCAGTAACATCCTGTGAACCTTCTGTCTTTCCAGCTTAATGACATCCTTCGTTTAGCCAGGTAACCAGAACTGCACACAGTACTCTAGGTCTCTGGTCTACAACACTCTCCAGGGCCCTGCTATTCACTGTCCTGCCTGGGTTTAACTTAACAAGACGCATCACTTCACATTTGTCTGAGTTAAATTCCATCTGCCACTCCTTGGCCACTTTTCCAGTTGATCCAGGTCCTGCTGTAACCTTAGACAACCTTCTTCACTGTCCACTGCACCACCAGTTCTGGTGTCATCCTCAGATTTATTGACCATGCTAATGACTTCTCATCCAAATTGTTCAGACATATGACAAACAACAGTGGACCCAGCACCGATCCCTGCAGCACACCACTGGTCACAGGCCTCCAATCTGAAAATCAACCCTCCACTACCACCCTCCGACTCTTACCACCAAACCAACTTTGTATCCAATTAGTTAGTTCACCTGGATCCCCTGTAATCTAACCTTCAGACCAGCCTACCATGCAGGACCTTGTCAAAAGGCCTTGTTAAAGTCCATGAAGACAAAATCCACCACCCTGTCCTTGTCAATCTGCTTTGTCACCTCTTCAAAAACTCAATCAAATTTGAGAGACACGATTTCCCACACACAATCCCACACTGACTGTCCTTAATCAGTCCTTGCCTCTTCAAATGCAAATAGATCCTAACCCTCAGAATTCCCTCCAGTAACTTTCCCACCACTGACTCACCAGCCTGTAGTTCCTGGCATGTCCTTGCAGCCCTTCTTAAGTAACGCACAACATTAGCCACCTTAGCCACCCTCCATCTTCGGTATTAAGGTCATTCAGAGAACTGTAGGGGCTCTATCGGAAGGGTTGCTTCCTGCTCCCGCAAAGAGGTGGAGTGCAGGATTCCTGGGAGTAAGTTGGCCTGTGCAATGTGTCCGGGTAGAGAGGACTGGAAACAGATTGCCAGGAAGAGTTGGTGCCAGTTTGACAGGCAGCCGGATGAAGGGAGACTCCCTGTGCCAGCTCCCAAGGCACTGCAGTTGCCAGTAGGAATCCTCTCACTGCACCTTCCGAGACATCTGCAGATGATTCATTATCTACCTGTTGACCCAGATATGGAACAGGGTCACGGCCGTTTCAAACAAATGAGAAACCTGGCCTCTGACAGACCCCACCTGAGAGCTGTTGTGTTGTGATGAGGCAAAGAGGGGAGTGGGGGAGGGTGGACAGAGTGGGAACAGAGAGGGCGTAGGGGTGGGGAGGAAAGTCACAGGGTGAGGGGGTATAGCGGGGGAGGCACAGAGCGATCAAACAGGAACAAAGTTTCAGAACAGTGGTGGGGGGAGTTGGTGGGAGTGGGATGGGGTTTTGTTGGGGGATTGGTGCCAGGTCTGCAGAGAGTTGTGGTGAACTCACTGTGAGGAGAGGTGGATGGGGTTTGGTTGGGGGGTGGGGTTGGTGTTGCGTTGGGTTTGGTGGGTGGGTGGGAGTTGGTCCCAGACCCTGGGCTACAGATGGTCCTTGTTCTTTGCTCAGTCCACAGAGGAAGCTGACTGTGTGAAGCCAGCTGATGATGTGACGGCCCAAATATCGGATCTCAGGTGAGGCCGAGGTGCGAGGGAGGCATGGGGTCGAGGTGCGAGGGGGGCATGGGGTCGAGGTGCGAGGGGGGCACGGGGTCGAGGTGCGAGGGAGGCACGGGGTCGAGGTGCGAGGGAGGCATGGGGTCGAGGTGCGAGGGGGGCACGGGGTCGAGGTGCGAGGGAGGCACGGGGTCGAGGTGCGAGGGGGGCACGGGGTCGAGGTGCGAGGGGGGCACGGGGTCGAGGTGTGAGGGAGGCACGGGGTCGAGGTGCGAGGGGGGCACGGGGTCGAGGTGTGAGGGGGGCACGGGGTCGAAGTGTGAGGGGGGCACGGGGTCGAAGTGTGAGGGGGGCACGGGGTCAAGGTGTAAGGGGGGCACGGTGTTGAGGTGGGGACAGGGTCGAGGTGCGAGGGGGGCACGGGGTCGAGGTGCGAGGGGGGCACGGGGTCAAGGTGTAAGGGGGGCACGGTGTTGAGGTGGGGACAGGGTCGAGGTGTGGGGGGGGACAGGGTTGAGTAAGGTCATGGCGGGGACAAAGGTTGTTGCTGGCAAGGCCGGCACCCTACTGCCTCAAACTGACCTCTGCCCCCTTCTGGTCAAAAGTCACCCAGGGTGAGTGGGTCCCAGCGAGGGCACCTTTGGGTGTGGGCCCCGTGTGTTCCCAGGACTGATGTTGGGTGGGTGCCCAGCAGGTGAGGGAGGGGTGCACTGCTGGGGGTGGGACAAGGGGAGGGGGTATCAGCAAGGCTCCAGAGCGAATGGCCTGCGATTGACACCCACCCTTTCCCAGGGACATGGTGAAGAACATTGATGAGGAGCTGAAGGAGCTGCGGAGGTTCCAGCCCAGCAGCACCAAACCCGGAGGTCACATGCAGCAGCAGGTCAGCAGACCAGCCTTCAGGGGTGGGGGGGGTGTTCCCCGGGGGTCCCAGCGGTGGGGTTGGGAGGTCCCGGGGGTCCCAGCAGTGTGGGTTCCCGGGTGGTGGGGGGGTATGCGAGGGTCCCAAGGATGCAGGGGGTCCAGGGATGTGGGGGTTCTAAGGCGGTGGGGGGTTTTGGGGATGGGGGTTCCTGGGGATACAGGCTCCCCAGGGGTGGGGGTGCCTTGGGGCAGTGGGGTGTTCCCTGGACTGAGGGGTCCCGGGATGGGGGGGTTTCCCAGGGGTGAATGTCCCAGATTGGGGGGGTGGTGGTTGCTTCCCAGGGAGTGGCGGGTCCCAGGATGGGGGTGCAGGGTGTAGAGGGTGCAGGGGGTCCCAGGATGGGGGGTTCCCAGGGTGAGGGATCCCTGGATGGGTGGGTGCCCAGGGGTTGGGGGTCCTGGGATGGGTGGGTTCCCAGGGGGTGGGGGTGTCAGGAGTGTTGGTATCCTGGGGTTAGAGCAGGAAAGTAGGAAATCCTTATCAGGGGGGTGGGGTCATGGATCACACAGTGGGGAACAGGCCATTCGGCCCACTGAGTCCATGCCAACCATCAAACACCCATTTACACACATCCAATTTTTTGGGACAAGTTATAAAGATTCTGGATTCCAGCATCCGCAGTCTCCTGTGTCTCCAAGTGATGGAAGGTGTTGTTGATATCAAGTGACATTTACTCACCACCCCCCAGTCTGGGCGTCACCAGGACCACCCAGCTCCAGACCCCATCACAGCCTGGGTCCAAACATGGACCGAGGAGCTGAATCCCAGAGGTGTGACTGCCCCTGACATTAAGGCAGCATCTGACCCAGTGTGGGATCAAGGAGCCCTGGTAAATCTGGTCAATGGGTGTCGGAGGGGAAACACTCCAGTGGTTGGGGTCAGAGCTCAAACGGGTGGGTGTGGGTGTGGGAGTCCAGGAACTCCCTCCCACCAGCACTGTGGGAGCACCTTCACCAGAAGGACTGGAGCTGTTCAGGAAGGTTCCTCATCAATGCCTACTTGGTCCTTGCCAGCAACACCCAGATCCTGGTAACAAAACTGCTGCTTCTGATCACTGTTTACAGGCTCCTGTGTTTGCGAGGGAGAAATCAGCCAGGGTTCCTGCTCCCAATCTCTGTCCACCCACCCTAGGGTTGAGGGACAGGAATACGGAGGTGGTTACCAGATTGACTCCTGGTGTCTCCTGCTGAACTCAGTGTAAGTGTTGTCTGGCATCAGTACCACTGTCCTGGTCTCTCCTTTGGGCATTACTCAGTACTAATACAACCTGGAGCACCCAAGTCTAGACCTGAACCGCAGGATATGCACCCAGACCCAGACATCTAGCCCAGGCTCTGGCCCAGGTTCGTTCCACTCTTCACTGGTCAGATGCTCTGCTGAGTGCGGCCCTGTGGTGGTGGGTGTGATGTGACTCTGTTTCCTCCACAGTTGGACAAGTTAGGCTCTGTTCTGGAAAAAATCATGAGCTCCTCATGTGCCCTGCTTGGGATGAGCCTTGGCCTGGAGACAGAGTCGACCTGCCCTGTGTGCAGTCTGGACGTCAGTCAGGATGCCAGCAACCTGTGCCAGCGATTTCAGAAACTGCAGGAAACAGTTAACGTCCTGGTTGACTCAGCTGGGGAGGGTGCACAGGTAATGGCTGTGACCCAGAGTGAGGGGTGGGGAGGGAGTTTGTGATACGGAGAGGGGTGGGGAGAGAGTGTGTGACCCGGAGTGAGGGGTGGGGAGGGAGTGTGTGATATGGAGAGGGGTGGTGGGGGTGTGAGTGACGGGTGTGCGGCGGGGGGGTGGGGGAGGTGTGGGGGTGAGGGGTATGAGTGACATTGGGTGTGCGGCGGGGGGTGAGGGGTGTGGGGAGGTGGGGGTGTGAGTGACGTGGGGTAGGGGGTGAGGGGTGTGGGGAGGTGGGGTGGGAGTGACGTTGGGTGTGGGGGGTGGGGGGAGGTGGGGGTGTGGGGGGTTGAGGGGTGGGAGGCGGTGTCTGGTAGTTTGATTTGTTCTTTATCTATGGGCTGCCCGTAGCTGCTCAGCACTGACCTGTCTCTTCCCCCTCTCTCTCCCTCTCCCCATCTCCTGCCCCCCCCCCCCCCCCACCACCCCCGGCTGCAGGACGGTGGGGTCCTGGGGCAGTTCCAGACCCACATCGAGCAGCTGCAGGCCGAGTGTGAGAAGCTCAACAGCGCCACCACCCGGCTGCTGGAGGACGACCGGCTGCAGCAGAGGAACATCGAGGTGGGTGGGAGGGTCCCCCTCGCCCCCTCGCCTCCCCCTCGCCTCTCCTCCCCTCACCTCTCCTCCCCTCGCCTCCCCCTCGCCTCTCCTCCCCTCACCTCCCCCTCGCCTCTCCTCCCCTCGCCTCTCCTCCCCTCGCCTCCCCCTCGCCTCTCCTCCCCTCCCCTCTCCTCCCCTCGCCTCCCCCTCGCCTCTCCTCCCCTCACCTCCCCCTCGCCCCCTCGCCTCCCCCTCGCCTCTCCTCCCTTCGCCTCTCCTCCCCTCACCTCGCCTCCCCTCTCTCCCCCTCCTGTCCCCTTCCCCCTCCTCATCCCCCTCCCCTGCCCACTGACATTAGATCCTCCTACTCTCCCAGCCCCATCCCCTGCCGCCTGAGCCCCTCTCGTTCACTCCCCCCAACGGCACTGTCAGTCCAGTGCCCCCCCCCCCACCGCCGAGCCCATCTCCACAGCCCTGCCCCTGTACTGCAGGGTGTGTCCCTCTATCCTCCCCAACCATCCTCTCCTCTCCCCGTCCCCTCTGATCACCACGTCCTCTACAGGAGGCTCCCCCCACACGGGGAACCCCCCCCCAACACGGAGAACCCCCCCCCACCCCGCCCCTCTACCCCCTCGTGACCGTACATGATCCAGACTCCCTTCTGTTTCAGTCTCTGTTTGACTCGTTGAGCCGCCTGGAGACCAAGTGTGGTGAAGGGGTGAGTGGGAGGGTGGGGCGGGGTGTGGGGGGGGGGGGGTGGGGGGGGTGTGGGGCGGGGTGTTGGGGGGGGTGTGGGGCGGGGTGGGGGGGGGGTGTGGGGGGGGGTGTTGGGGGGGGGGGGGGGGGGGGTGTTGGGGGGGGTGGGGCGGGGTGTTGGGGGGGTGTGGGGGTTGGGCAGCGAGGGATAGAGGGGAGGAATGGGGTGGGGTGTGGGGGTCGAGGGATGGGGGCAAGAGATGGGGATTGTGGAGGACGGGGAGGGGTGAGGGGGGAGGGATGGGGAGGGGTGTAGGGGGAGGGACGGGAGCGGTGTGGGGGAGGGACGGGGAGCGGTGTGGAGGGGAGGACGGGGAGGGGTGAGGGGGAGGGACGGGAGGGGTGTGGGGGAGGGACGGGAGCGGTGGGGGGGAGGACAGGGAGGGTTGTGGGGGGGGAGGGACGGGGAGGGGTGTGGTGAGGAGGGACGGGGAGGGTTGTGGGGGGGAGGGACGGGGAGGGGTGTTGGGGGCAGAAGGGGACGGGCGTCGGGGGGGCTGGGGTCGGTATGATCTACACGTAAGGTCAGCAGGACATTGACTTTTGCGGGAAATGTGGCCCATCGTGTAAACGGCTGGCCCCCCTCCCCCAACCATCTCCCCCCCCAACCTCCCCTCCCCCTCACCTCCACTCCCCACCGCCGCCTCCCCTCCCCCCACTCTCACCACTTAATTTTGTGTCATCACCAAACTTGGAAAAGTTACATTTGGTCCCCTCAGTCAGATCATTGATGTAGATCGTGACTGACCAGGGCCCCACCACTGACCCATGTGGTCACACACTGGGGCCCCACAACTGACCACTGTGGTCACACACTGGGGCCCCACAACTGACCACTGTGGTCACACACTGGGGCCCTGTCACTGACCCCTGTGGTCGCAGACTGGGGCCTAAGACCGACCCCTGTGGTTCTGTGAGGGACCCTATCGAAAGCCTCCTCGAAATCCAAACACACCACATGCACCGGTTCTTTCCTCTAATCTACTAAAGTATCCAGAAGCAACTGCAGTAGATTAATGAAATATAATTCCCCTTCATTAACTCCCAATGACACTGCCCAGTCATTTTATTCTCTGAGCACCTTGTGTCCATGCTTCACTTTGGGGTTTGATCTTCTCCCTGTTTGTGGGTCAGGCTCACAGACGGGTAGTTCTCGCTCTCTGTCTCTCTCTCTCCTGGAACAGTTACACTTGCAACCAACCAATCTGAGCAATGTTCCAGAGCCGCAGTAACTGGCTGCTGAGAACTGGAGCGAGCTGAATGTCACAGCCCCGGAGTGTAGACCAGCAGCTCCTCTGGACTGATCTCTTTCACACTCACTCATCCCTCAACCTGGATTTCTTCCGGAATATTTACTTTGGTTAATTCTTCATTTGCACCTTTGGGTCATCCAGTGTTTCTGGGGCCCCTGCAGCACAAATACAGTCCCTTTGGCCCATTGTGTCTGTGCTGACCCACACTGATCCCATTTCCCAGCCTGCTCTGTGGTTCCAGTGGGCCATGTTGAGGGAGTCTCTGCCTCCGCCACCCCCTTGGGCAGTGCGCTGCAACCACAGTCTGGGTAGAAGCATTCTCCTCGGGTCCCCTCTGAACCTCCTCAAACCTCTGCCCTCTGGTCAGACAACACCGCTGTGGGACAAAGTTCCTTTCGATCTACCCTGTCGGTCCCTCTCTGTGAAGGGAGCACAAAGTTTAGTTCCTCAGCCTTCCCTCATTCTGTCTTCCAGCCTCCCTGCCAAGGATCCACGGGTTGGATGCTCACATGTCAGTCAGTTTTATGTCCCTCACGAGTTTACTCTCATACTCTGGTGGCGAGGGGGTGATTGGGTGGCATAGTGGGGTAGGGAGTGGAGGGGGGTGGGAGCCAGTGATGGGGGCGCTGGGTCAGATGGGGTGGCGAGGGGAGGCTGTGGGATGGGGAGGTGAGGGGGAGGTTGTGGGGTGGGGAGGGTGGAGGGGAGGTAGATTGGGGAGGGTAGGGTGGGGGGGAGGTGAGGGAGAGGTTGTGGGGTGGGGAGGTGAGGGGGAGGTTGTGGGGTGAGGAGGGTGGAGGGGAGGTGGATTGGGGTGGTGGTGGTGGGGGGAGGTGCAGAAGGTTTTATGGTGAGGTGGTGGTGGGGGGCAGTGGGTGTGGGGGACAGTGGGTGGTGGGGGGCACCCAGTGATGGGGGTGGGGGGGCAGGGGGTGGTGGGGGGCAGCCGGTGATGTGGGGTTGTGGGGCTGGAGGTGGGAGTAGGGGCAGCCACTGACAGTGTCACTGCCCCGTCAGAGCATCAGCCAGGGGCAGTTTGACGCCGTCACCAACCAGCTGAACCGGATGATCGAGGGTCTGCTGAACAAGATCTGTGCCCAGGAGAAGGACTGGACCTGTGTCCTGGAGCGGCTGACGGCCGAGGTGGAGTGCAAGGTAACCGCGCCCTGTTACACCCCCACCCCTGAACCACACCCCTCCCCCCGTCACCCCCCCCAAACCCACTACCCACACCCCTCCCCACACCCCTCACCCTTACCCACTCCCCCACCCCGAACCACCCCTCCCCAACACCCCCACCCACAACCCCCACATCTCCTCACCCCCCAAACCCACCAGCCACACCCTTCCCCACACCCCTCACCCCCCCACCCCGAACCACACCCCTCCCCACACACCCCTACCCCACCCCCCAAACCCCTACCCACAACCCTCCCCACCCCCTCCCCACACATGCCTACCCCCACCCCCAAACCCCCTACCCAAACACCTCTACCCCACCCCCAAACCCTAGCCCCACCCCTACCCATACACCCTTAGCACCACCCTCCCAAACCTCTCCCCCCTCCCCTTCCGCTCACCATGCCGTCCCCACCCCTCTCCCCATCCCCCTCCCCACCCCTCTCCCCACCCCCCTCCCCATCCCCCTCCCCATCCCCCTCCCCATCCCCCTCCCACCCCTCTCCCCACCCCCACCCCCCTCCCCACCCCTCTCCCCACCCCTCTCCCCACCCCTCTCCCCACCCCTGTCCCCACCCCCGTCGCTCCGACCTGTTCTCCCATCTCTCCCCACGTTCTGTCCCCATTCTCTCCCCAGTGCTGTAACCCCCCCCAGTGCTGTAACCCCCCCAGTGCTGTAACCCCCCCAGTGCTGTAACCCCCCCCAGTGCTGTAGCCCCCCCAGTGCTGTAACCCCCCCGGTGCTGTAGCCCCCCCCAGTGCTGTAACCCCCCCAGTGCTGTAACCCCCCCAGTGCTGTAGCCCCCCCCAGTGCTGTAGCCCCCCCCAGTGCTGTAACCCCCCCAGTGCTGTAACCCCCCCAGTGCTGTAACCCCCCCCCCAGTGCTGTAACCCCCCCAGTGCTGTAACCCCCCCCAGTGCTGTAGCCCCCCCAGTGCTGGAACCCCCCCCCAGTGCTGGAACCCCCCCCCCCCAGTGCTGGAACCCCCCCCAGTGATGTAACCCCCCCAGTGCTGTAGCCCCCCAGTGCTGTAACCCCCCCAGTGCTGTAACCCCCCCAGTGCTGTAGCCCCCCCAGTGCTGGAACCCCCCCCCCCCAGTGCTGGAACCCCCCCAGTGATGTAAACCCCCCCCCGTCTGTCTCTGCAGCTGGACCGGATCGAACTGGATCCGTTGAAGAAGCAGCTGGAGGAGCGATGGCGGTCGGTGCGCAGACAGCTGCAGGACCAGCGGGGGCCACCGGAGGGAGCAGCTGGGCTGAGGAAGTGAGTGATCCCCCCTCAACCCCCTCACCCCCCTCTGCACCTTACACCCCCCTCACACCCTCCTCCCAGACACCCACCCCCCACACACTGTCACATCCCCTCCCCACAACCCCCTCCCCTGACACCCCCTCATCCCCAATCCCACACCACACCCCTACCCACACCCCCTTCCTCACACCTCCACTCCGCACCACACACCCCCATCCCCTCACATCCTCTGTCCCACAACCCCTCCACCCCACCCCAACCCTGTCACACCCCATCCCCACTCCCGCTCCCCCACCCCCCCTCGGCGGGACGGTCCCTCCCCTCGCCACCCCTCGGCGGGACGGTCCCTCCCCTCGCCCCCCCTCGGCGGGACGGTCCCTCCCCTCGGTCCTCGGCGGGACGGTCCCTCCCCTCGCCCCCCCTCGGCGGGACGGTCCCTCCCCTCGCCCCCCCTCGGCGGGACGGTCCCTCCCCTCGCCTCCCCTCGCCACCCCTCGGCGGGACGGTCCCTCCCCTCGCCCCCCCTCGGCGGGACGGTCCCTCCCCTCGGTCCTCGGCGGGACGGTCCCTTCCCTCGCCCCCCCCTCGGCGGGACGGTCCCTCCCCTCGCCCCCCCCTCGGCGGGACAGTCCCTCCCCTCGGACCTCGGTGGGAAGGTCCCTCCCCTCGCCCCCCCTCGGCGGGACAGTCCCTCCCCTCGGCCCTCGGTGGGAAGGTCCCTCACTGCCTGTCCCTCTCCCACAGGCAGCTCATCAGCCACTTCCACTGCCTGTCGTGTGACCGGCCGCTGGACATCAAGGTGCCGTGCTCTCCGTGAGTATCTGGGTCCTGCTCCAGCCCTCTGCACCACTCACTGACCACTGACACGAGGGGATGGGGGGGGAGTGTCCCTGAAGGTGTGCAAAGTGCCTCTGGGTTCAACCTCTGTGCCCCGGGTTCGATCCCAACCCCCTGTGCTCTCTGTGTGGAGTCGGTCCCCCGGGAGCTCTGGTTCCCTCCCACATCCCAACAACGTGCGGTGTCAGTGGGTTAATCGGCCGCTGTACATTGTCCCCAGTGTGTGGGGAGGGGGAGTTGGTGGGAATGTGGGGAGAATGAAATGGGATCAGTGTAGGATTGGTGTCAATGGGTGGCACGGACTCAATGGGCCGAAGGGCCTGTCCCTGAGCTGCGTGACTCTGTGACTCTTGGGTGAAGTATAATGAGGTGGGACAGAGCAGGGGTCAGGGTGTGTTGGGCAGGGGTCGGGGAGGGTCAGGGTGTGTCGGCTAGGGGTCAGGGTGTGTCGGCTCAGGGTTGGGGAAGGGTCAGGGGTGTGTCAGCCAGGGTTCGGGGAGGGCTGCTCACTGTCCCTCTATCTCTACAGGACTGTAATCTCACTACCGTTACCCAACTATCCAACCAGCGGTCACCGGCCACAGCGCTCAGACCTTGATCCGACACGACGCAGGAGCAAGGGGTGTGTGAACTCATTGACCTTGTGCTGAAAGGGCTGCTGTCCATCTCCGCTCCCCCCATGTACCGGTCACTCCCTCCATGTGGCATGGGCAGTGTGGGTACATTGGTGCAACAGTTAAACCTCACGGTTATCCTGCAACGAGCTGTGTGGGACCCACAGCAGTGCAGTAACCCACAGTTTGTCTGCAGTTTGGCTGCCCCTGCTGCATCACAGAAAACCAGGATGTTATTTAAAGAGCCAGTCTGTGTAACCCTGCACTCCCAGTGAGGTGGTTACACACCGCGGGGCTCCCAGTGAGGTGGTTACACACCGCGGGGCTCCCAGTGAGGTGGTTACGCACCACGGGGCTCCCAGTGAGGTGGTTACGCACCACGGGGCTCCCAGTGAGGTGGTTACGCACCACGGGTCTCCCAGTGAGGTGGTTACGCACCACGGGTCTCCCAGTGAGGTGGTTACGCACCACGGGTCTCCCAGTGAGGTGGTTACGCACCACGGGGCTCCCAGTGAGGTGGTTACGCACCACGGGGCTCCCAGTGAGGTGGTTACACACCACGGGGCTGTCCTTCATACATCTGTCCAGGGTCACAGATGGACACCGTCCAGGGGCACACACAGACACACACCAGGGGCACACACGGACACACACCAGGGGCACACACGGACACTGTCCAGGGACACACACGGACACTGTCCAGGGACACACACGGATACTGTTCCAGGTCCCTTTGTGTCTATCTTCATGACACTTCCTACCTTTGTTCTGCCAGGAAATTTAGCATTCACATCTTTGGTGCTGTCATTTATAAACATTGTACATTGCTGGGATCACGCCACCAATGGCTGTGCATCACCCCCACGCCACTGCCCAGAAACAGCCATTCAATCACTCTGTTAGCTGGACAACACTCTGGCCACTCCGATATGTCACCTCCTGTTGTATCTCAGATTTCCAGGATCAGAGGTACTTTTGGATAATGCTTGCAGAGGTCGGAGCCCTCAGGATGACTCCTGATTGGACCTGGGCACAGGGTGGGTTGGTGTGGAGCTGTGCAATGCCAAATGGGCCCTGTCTCCAGCTTACTGCCTCACACAGTTTGGGGACTGCAGTGGTGTTAACTCCATCTCTCCTGTTAACAGTTGGAGCACAGACAGAGCGATGGCACGCTCCCAGCTGGAGCGGAACATCACTCACATGCAGCGGCTACACAGCAGTCTCTGTAGGCAGATAGAGAGGGTGCAGAACCACTTTAAAGGATCAGTCAAGGCAGTGAGTCCGTTCATGAGGCCCCTGCTCCACATAGGCTGCCCTGTGGCATCGTCACCACCACGGAAAGCGTATGAGAGTATCGTCAAATCGTGAGTATGCAGAGAGTAAGCAGGCAGTGAAGGAACAGTCGGGCGCAAGGGTAGGAACAGTCGGGCACAAGGGTAGGAACAGTCTGACACAAGGGTGGGTACATTTGGACGCAAGGGTAGGGAACAGTCGGGCGCAAGGGTGGGGACAGTTGGGCGCAAGGGTAGGGACAGTCTGACACAAGGGTGGGGACAGTCGGGCGCAAGGGTGGGGAACAGTCAGCGAATGATTCCAACATCTGACCCTGAGCCCCACCCCAGACACTGGGCTGTGGGTGCTGGCTCTGACCCAGGGTCACCGTCAACTCAGCAGCAACAGCAGACGTCCACATCCCCTCTGGAACAGACGGAATCCCACCCAACACACAAAGGTGGTTCATAGTCCACCACCGCTGACCATGCACACCCCACTGACCACCACACCCCACTAACCACCCACACCCCCACCCCCACTGGCCCCCACCCCCTGACCACTCACACCCCCCCTGATCACCCCCACCCCACCGATCACCCCCACCCCACTGACCACCCACACCCCCACTGACCACCCATACCCCACTGACCACCACACCCCACTGACCACCCACACCCCCACCCCACTGACCACCCCCACTGACCACCACACCCCACTGACCACCCACACCCCACTGAGCACTCCCACCCCACTGACCACCCACAAACCCCACTGATCACCCACACACCCCACTGACCACCCATACCCCACTGAGCACTCCCACCCCACTGACCACCCAAAGCCCCACTGACCACCCACACCTGTCCACCCACACCCCCAATGACCACCGACAGCCCTCCCTGACTGCCCACGCCCCTCACAGACCACCCCTGCGACCTCTCTGCAACCCCTCGACCCATGACCTCTCCACCCTCCTTCCTCCCACAGCTACCATCTTACGGGTTCCAGTGGACCTTTGTCATGACAGCTGGTCTCAGCAGACAAAGAATCCCAGATCCCTGGGCTTCCCAGCCTCCAGAGCTGAGGAAGCACAGGACGATCCCACATGGAGCCTGAGTCTGTGGAAGGAATTACTCCTTCAGCATTCCGAGCTTGGGTGGTGGTGGCAGCGACTAGCCCCCAGGTTGGGGCAGCAGAGAGACCGGGGAGGGTGGGGTCGACAAAAGCCTTGATGCAGATGTTTTATCCTCTTTAGCCACTGGCGAGGTCATAGAGCAATACAGCACAGATACAGGCCCTTCAGTCCAGCCAGTCCATGCTAGTTCTAATTTCCTGCGTTCGGCCCATATTCCTCCAAGCCCCGCCGCTCCATGTACCTATCCAAGTGCTTCTTAAATGATCCTGTCGTACCTGCCTCAACCACTTCCTCTGGCAGCTCGTTCCATACACTCACCACCCTCTGCATGAAAAAGTTGCCCCTCAGGTCCCTTTTATTAAAGGTCCCAGGAGAATGGAAAATAGCCAATGTTATTCCTTTGTTATTCCTTATTGGAAGAAACCAGAAATTGTAGGCTGGTTATGGAAATGATTGGAGAAGTTTGTTAGCCAGGATTTACCCACATTTGGAAAAAAACTTTATTTATAAAAGCACGGAATTATTGGGGACTGTCAGTGGGGCTTTCAGTGGGAGGTCGTTCCACAAATCTGATTGAATTTTTTGAGGAAGTGACAAAGCTGATTGATGGGGATAGGGCTGTGGATGTTGTCCACGTGGACTAGACAAGATCTGTCATGGTAGGCTGGTGCAGAAGGTTAAGTCACACTGGATCCATGGTAAGCTGGTAAATTGGATCCCAAGTTGGCTTGGTCATAGAGGGTGGTGGTGGAGGGGAGTTTGTCTGACGGGAGCTCTGTGACCAGTGGTGTTCTGCAGGGATCAGTGCTGAGATCTCTGTTGTCTGTGATATCTATAATTGATCTGGATGAAAATGTAGATGGGCAGATCATCAAGTTTGCAGATGACATGAAAATTGGTGGAGTTGTGGATGATGAGTCAGGTTGTCAAAGGACACAGCAGGGATGACAGGTGGGTTTCAATCTGGACAAGTGTGAGGTGTTGCATTTTGGGAGGTCAAATGCAAGAGGAAAGTGTACAGTGGATGGCAGGGTCCTCAGGACAATTGATGTAAAGAGGGCTCTTAGCATCCAAGTCCACAGCTCCCTGAAAGTGGCAGCACAAGTAGATAGGACGGTAAAGAGGCATGTGGTGCACTTGCTTCATCAGAAGGTGTATTGAGTACAAAGGTCAGGAAGTCATGTTGCAGTTGTATAAAACCGTGGAGTGTTGTCTGCAAGAAACAAACAGCTGGAGGAACTCAGCAGGTCAGGCAGCAGCTGTGGAGGGAAATGGACACTTGCCTGGATTAGAGGGTATTAGCTACAAGGAGAGGTTGGACAAACTTAGATTGTGTTCTCTGGAGCATCAGAAGCTGAGAGGAGACCTGATAGAAGTTTATAAAATTATGATAAGCATTGATAGGGTAGATGTTCAGCCTTTTCCCCAGTGTGGAAATGTCACACAGTAGAGAGCATGGGTTTAAGGTGAGAGGGAAAAGTTTAAAGGAGGTTTGTGGTGGGGAAAGTTTTTTTTTACAGTGAGAGTGGTGGGTGCCTGGAACGGGCTGCCGGGGAGGGGGTGGAGGCAGATACGATAGCAACGTTTAAGAGGCATTTAGACGGGCAGATGACCAGGCCGGAAATGGAGGGGTAGGGACCGTGTGCAGGCAGATGGGATTAGTTAGATTGGCCTCGTCGTCGGCACAGATATGGTGGGCTGAAGGGCACTGTTGTATGATCTTTGAGGAGAAATTTCTTCCCTTGGACGGTGGTGAACCTGTGCAATTCTGTCCCGTAGAGGCAGTCCTGAATATGTTATAAAGGAAATAGAGAGATTTGTGGCAACAAAGGGACATTCAGAGCGAAATAGTGTTGAGACAGATCAGGCCTATTCACACCGAATGATTGCACAGGATCAAAGGGCCGAATGGCCTCTGATATTTTTTTTTGGTGTTCCTGGGTGGAAGGAGTTTGGATGTAGAATTGAGGGAAGGGTTGGCCTGGGTTTAGGAGAGGGTGATGTAGTGAGGGTGGTGATGGACTGAAAGTTTGTGAGGAGGAACAACTCACTACTCTCTGGGAAAAGCAGTTTCTCCTCATCTCTGTCCTAAATCTATTCCCCTGAATCTTGAGGCCATGTCCCCGGTTCTAGTCTCACCTACCAGTGGAAACAACCTTCCTGACTCTATCTTATCTGTCCCTTTCATAACTTTATATGTTTCTATAAGATCCCCTCTCATTCTTCTGAATTCCAGCGATTATAGTCCCAGGTGACTCAATCTCTCCTCATAGGCTAACCCCCTCATCTCCAGAATCAACCTGGTGAATCTCCTCTGCACCACCTCCAAAGCCAGTATATCCTTCCTCAAATAAGGACCAGAACTGCACACAGTACTCCAGGTGCGGCCTCACCAGTACCCTGTACAGTTGCAGCATAACCTCCCTGCTCTTAAATTCAATCCCTCCAGCAATGACGGCCAACATTCCATTTGCCTTCTTGATAACCTGTTGCACCTGCAAACCAACCTTTTGTGATTGATCCACAAGCATTTCCAAGTCGCTCTGCACAACAGCACGCTGCAATCTTTCACCATTTAAATAATAATCTGATCTTCTATTTTTCCTTCCAAAGTGGATGACCTCGCATTTACCAACATTGTACCTCATCTGCCAGACCCTTGCCCACTCACTAACCTATCTATATCTCTCTGCAGACTCTCCGCATTCTCTGCACAATTTGCTTTTCCACTCAATTTAGTGTCATCAGCAAACTTAGATACGCTGCACTCGGTCCCCTCTTCCAAATCGTTAATATATATCGTGAACAGTTCCCATGTACTTATCCAAGCTCTCAGTTCATCTCCCTTATTCCTGATGCTTCTTGCATTTAAGTAAATGCACTTTAGCTGATCCAACTTACTACTTTTATAGCCTGTACTCTGCTTCTCCTTCCTCAAAGCCTCTCTACCTGTCAGATCTGACTTTTTCCCATCCCCTTCTTCCTCTGACCTACTCCTCCAGTTCCCTTCCCCCTCGCAATCTAGTTTAAACCCTCCTGAACCACCCCAGCAAACCTGGCTGCAAGGATATTGGCCCCCCTCAGGTTCGGGTGTAACCCGTCCTCTCCAGACGATATCAGACGATGACCACATCTGCAGTAAGTGCTTGAGGCTGGAGGAACTTCGGCTCAGAATCGATGAGCTGGAGTTGCAGCTTCAAACACTGCGGAGCATCAGGAAGGGGGAGAGTTATGTAGATACTGTACATCAGGAGACGGTCACCCCCCTTAGAGCAGGTAGTTCTGGAGTCCAGGAAGTAGATAGAATGGTGACTGTCAGGGGAGGGAAAGGAAAAAGAAAGTGAACAGGCAGATAGAGCAGAGGACCCCGGAGGCTGTTCCCCTCAGTAACAGGTTTTCCGCTTTGGAGGCTGTTGAGGGGGATGACCTGCAGGGGCCTAGCAGCAGTAGCCAGGTCTCTGGCACCGGGACCGGTCCTGCTGCTCAGAAGGGAAGGGAGGAGAAGAGGAAGGCAGTAGTGATAGGGAACTCAGGGAAACAGACAGGAGGTTCTGTGACAGTGAGCATGAATCCCGGATGGTTTGTTGCCTCCCAGGTGCCAGGGTCCGGGATGTCACTGATCGGGTCCACAGGATTCAAGAGCGGGAGGGAGAACAGCCAGAAGTCATGGTTCATGTTGGTACCAACGACGTAGGTAGGAAGAGGGATGAGGTCCTGAAAAGTGAGTTTAGCGAGCTAGGCAGAAGGCTGAAGGACAGGACCTAGAGAGTAGCAATCTCGGGATTGTGCCACGCGACAGTGAAAGTAGGAGTAGGAGGAGATGGCAAATAAATGTGTGGCTGAGAAGTTGGTGCAGGAGGGAGGGTTTTAGATTTTTGGATCATTGGGATCTCTTCTGGGGAAAGTGGGACCTGTACAGAGAGGACGGGTTACACCCGAACCTGAGGGGGGCCAATATCCTTGCAGCCAGGTTTGCTGGGGTGGTTCAGGAGGGTTTAAACTAGTTTGCGAGGGGGGTGGGAACCGGAGGATTAGGTCAGAGGAAGAAGGGGATGGGAAAAAGTCAGATCTGACAGGTAGAGAGGCTTTGAGGAAGGAGAAGCAGAGTACAGGCTATAAAAGTAGTAAAGTGGATGGGCTAAAGTGCATTTACTTAAGTACGAGAAGCATCAGGAATAAGGGAGATGAACTGAGAGCTTGGATAAGTACATGGGGCTACGATATTGTGGCTATTACAGAGACATGGCTGACATCAGGGCAGGAATGGATATTGAATATTCCTGGTTTTCATTGTTTTAAAAGGGATAGGGAGGTGGGGAGAAGAGAAGGAGGGTTGGCGATACTGGTCAGGGACACTGTTACAGCTGCAGAAAGGGTAGATAATGTAGAAGGATCCTCTCTAGCGTCAATATGGGTGGAAGTTAGGAATAATAAAGGGGCAGTTACCCTCCTGGGAGTATTCTATAGGCCCCCCGGTAGCAGTAGGGATACTGAGGAGCAGACTGGGAGGCAGTTTTTGGAAAGATGCGAAAATAACAGGGTTATTATAATGGGAGACTTCAACTTCCCAAATATTGATTGGCACCTGCTCAGTGCCAAAGGTTTAGACGGGGCACAGTTTGTTAAATGTGTCCAGGACGGATTCCTGTCACAGTATGTTGACAGGCCGACTAGAGGGAATGCCATATTAGATCTAGTTTTAGGTAATGAACAGGGACAGGTGACAGATCTATTGGTGGTTGAGCATTTGGGGGACAGTGACCATTGCTCCATAACCTTTAGAATTGTCATGGACAGGGATAGGAGCAAAGAGGATGGGAAGATATTTAATTGGGGAAAGGCGAATTATGAGGCCATAAGGCGAGAACTTGAGAGTGTAAATTGGGATGACATCTTTGAAGGGAAATGTACTATGGAGATGTGGTCGATGTTCAGGGATCTTTTGCAGGATGTTAGGGATAAATTTGTCCCGGTGAGGCAGAGAAGGAATGGCAGGGTGAAGGAACCATGGGTGACAAGAGGTGGAACAACTAGTTAGGAAGAAGAAGGCAGCATACATAAGGTGTAAGCAGCAAGATTCAGACAGGGCTCATGAGGAATATAGAGTAGCAAGGAAGGAACTTAAGAAGGGGCTGAGGAGAGCGAGAAGGGGACATGAAAAGGCTTTGGCGAGTCGGTTTAAGGAGAATCCCAAGGCTTTCTTCTCGTACGTGAAGAGCAGAAGGATGGCTAGAGTAAAGGTAGGTCCGATTAAAGACAAAGGTGGGAGGATGTGCCTGGAAGCTGTGGAAGTGGGTGAGGTTCTCAATGAATACTTCTCTTCAGTATTCGCCAAGGAGAGGGGTCTTGATGATGCTGAGGACAGTGTTGGTAAGGGTAATGTTCTAGAGTATGTAGATATCAAGAGAGAGGATTTGTTGGAACTGTTAGAAAATATTAGGACAGATAAGTCCCCGGGGCCTGACGGAATATTGCCCAGGCTGCTTCGTGAGGCGAGGGAGGAGATTGCTGAACCATTGGTTAGGATTTTTGAGTCCTCGTCCACGGGGATGGTACCAGAGAATTGGAGGGTGGCGAATGTTGTCCCCTTGTTCAGAAAAGGTAGTAGGGATAGTCCAGGGAATTACAGACCAGTGAGCCTTATGTCTGTGGTGGGTAAGCTGTTAGAAAGGATTCTAAGAGATAGGATCTATGACCATTTAGAGAATCATGGACTGATTAGGGACAGCCAGCATGGCTTTGTGATGGGAAGATCTTGCCTTACAAGCCTGATAGTGTTCTTTGAGGAGATGACCAGGAAGATTGATGAGGGTAGTGCAGTGGATGTGGTCTACATGAATTTTAGTAAGGCATTTGATAAGGTTCCGCATGGTAGGTTTCTCCAGAAAGTCAAGGGATCCAGGGAGGCTTGGGCATGCGGATTCAGAATTGGCTTGCCTGTAGAAAGCAGAGAGTTGTGGTGGAGGGAGTGCATTCGGATTGGAGGGCTGTGACTAGTGGTGTCCCACAGGGATCGGTTCTGGGACCTCTACTTTTTGTGATATTTATTAATGACTTAGATGATGGGGTGGAAGGGTGGGTTAGCAAGTTTGCAGATGACACAAAGATCGGTGGTGTTGTGGATAGTGTGGCGGGCTGTCGGAGCTTACAGAGGGATATTGATGGGATGCAGAGCTGGGCTGACAAGTGGCAGATGGAATTCAATCCAGAGAAGTGTGAGGTGGTACACTTTGGAAGGACAAACTCCAAGGCAGAGTACAAGGTAAATGGCAGGGTTCTGGGCAGTGTGGAGGAGCAGAAGGATCTGGGGGTTCATATCCACAGATCACTGAAAGTTGCCTCACAGGTAGATAGGGTGGTTAAGAAAGCTTATGGGATGTTAGCTTTCATAAGTCGTGGGATCGAGTTTAGGAGCCGCGAAGTAATGATGCAGCTTTACAAAACTCTGGTTAGACCACACTCAGAGTACTGTGTCCAGTTCTGGTTGCCTCATTATAGGAAGGATGTGAAGGCATTGGAAAGGGTGCAGAGGAGACTTACCAGGATGCTGCCTGGATTAGAGAGTATGGATTATGAGGAGAGACTAAAGGAGCTAGGGCTTTACTCATTGGAGAGAAGGAGGATGAGGGGAGACATGATAGAGGTGTACAAGATATTAAGAGGAATAGATAGAGTGGACAGCCAGCGCCTCTTTCCCAGGGCACCAATGCTCAAAACAAGAGGGCATGGCTTTAAGGTAAGGGGTGGGAAGTTCAAGGGAGACGTCAGAGGGAGGTTTTTCACCCAGAGAGTGGTTGGTGCATGGAATGCGCTGCCTGGGGTGGTGGTGGAGGCTGATACGTTGGTCAAGTTCAAGAGATTGTTAGATAAGCATATGGAGGAATTTAAGATAGAGGGATATGTGGGAGGAAGGGGTTAGATAGTCTTAGGTGTGGTTTGAAGGTCGGCACAACATGGTGGGCCGAAGGGCCTGTATTGTGCTGTATTGTTCTATGGTTCTATGGTAACAGTTGTGGGTCCAGCACCGACCCCTGCGGCACCTCACTCACCACCCTTTTCCACGTTACCTAATTATAAAAACTTTTACTATCTGTTTTTATGTTTTGTGCTAATTTACCTTCATAATCTATGTTCCCTTTCCTTATTGCTTACTTAGTGGTTCTTTGTTGCTTTTTAAAGTTTTCCCAGTCTTCCAGTTTCCCACTGCTCTTCGCAACTTTGTATGCATGAGCTTTTAGCTTGATGCCTTCCTTCATTTCTTTAGTTATCCAAGGCTGGCTCTTCCCACCCTTACTGTCCTTGCTTTTAACTGGAATATACTTTTGTTGAGCACTGTGAAAAATCTCTTTGAAAGTCTTCCACTGTTCCTCAACTGTCCCACCATATAGCCTGTGTTCCCAGTCTACGCTAGCCAACTCCTCCCTCAGCCCATTGTAGTCTCCCTTGTTTAGGCATAATGCACTGGTTTTAGATCGAACTATTGCACCCTCCATTTGTATGAGGAATTCAATCATACTGTGATCACTCTTTCCAAGGGGATCATAACTACAAGGTCATTAATTTTACCTGTCTCGTTGCACAGGACCAGATCTAAGACACCATTTCCCTTGTAGGTTCACTAACCTGCTGTTCAGGAAAGCTATCACGGATGCATTCTATGAAGTCCTCCTCAAGACTGCCTCGATCAACTTGATTCGCCCAATCAATATGAAAGTTAAAGCCCCCCATGACCACTGCCGTTCCATTCTTACAAGCATCAAGTATTTCTTGGTTTATTGCCTGTGCCACTGTAATGTTATTATTCGGTGACCTGTAGACAACTCCCACTAGTGATTTTTTTTCCCTTTACTGTTCCTAATCTCTACCCAGATGGACTCAACATTCTGCTCCTTAGATCTTATATCGTCTCTCACTATCACCCTGATCTCATCCTTAATTAAAGGCGCTACCCCACCTCCCTTACCTTCCTGCCTATCCTTCCGTATTACCTGATACCCTTGGATATTTAATTCCCACTCATCTCCACCCTGCAACCATGTTTCTGTAATGGCCACTAAATCACACCCCTTTGTACTGATCTGTGCCACAAGTTCACTGACCTTGTTTCGAATACTACGGGCATTCAGATAAAGTGCCCTTACTCTCATTGTCCTTTTAGAATCTTGTAACCTTTGTGTCCTTTGGTATTGGTATTGGTTTATTATTGTCACTTGTACCAAGGTACAATGAAAAGCTTGTCTTGCATACCGATCGTACAGATCAATTCATTACACATCGCAGTTACATTGGGTTAGTACAGAGTGTATTGAGGTAGCACAGAGTGCAATGATGTAGTACAGGTAAAAACAATAACAGTACAGAGTAAAGTGTCACAGCTACAGAGAAAGTGCAGTGCAATAAAGTGCAAGGTCACAACAAGGTAGATTGTGAGGTCAGAGTCCATCTCATCGTATAAGGGAACTGTTCAATAGTCTTATCACAGTGGGGTAGAAGCTGTCCTTAGGTCTGGTGGTACGTGCCCTCAGGCTCCTGTATCTTCTACCCGATGGCAGAGGAGAGAAGAGAGAATGTCCTGGGTGGATGGGGTCTTTGATTATGCTGGCTGCTTCACCAAGACAGCAAGAGGTAAAGACAAGAGCCCAAGGAGGGGAGGCTGATGTCCGTGATGCACTGGGCTGTGTCCACAACTCTCTGAAGTTTCTTGCGGTCCTGGGCAGAGCAGTTGCCATACCAAGCCGTGATACATCCAGATAGGATGCTTTCTGTGGTGCATCGGTAAAAGTTGGTGAGAGTCACAGGGGACAAACCAAATTTCTTTAGCCTCCTGAGGAAGTAGGGGCGCTGGTGAGCTTTCTTGGCTGTGGCATCTACGTGATTTGACCAGGACAGGCTGTTGGTGATGTTCACTCCCAGGAACTCGAAGGTCTCAACCCTCTTGACCTCAGCACCGTTGATGTAGACAGATGCATGTACACTGCCCCCTTTCCTGAAGTCAATGACCAGCTCTTTTGTTGACATTGAGGGAAAGGTTGTTGTCATGACACCATTCCACTAAGCCCTCTATCTCCTTCCTGCACTCCGACTCATTGCCATTTGAGATACGGCCTACAACAGTGGTATCATCTGCAAACTTGTAGATGGAGTTAGAGCAGAATCTGGCCACACAGTCATGAGTGTATAGGGAGCAGAGAGCTGGGGATGCAGCCTTGTGGGGCACCAGTGTTGAGAATAATTTTGCCGGAGGTATTGCTGCCTATCCTCACTGATTGCGGTCTGTTGGTTAGAAAGTCAAGGATCCAGTTACAGAGGGAGGTGTTGAGTCCTAGGTCTTGGAGTTTGGTGACAAGCTTGCTTGGGATTATTGTATTGAAGGCAGAGCTGTAGTCAATAAACAATAGTCTAACTTTTCCGTGCTCCACTCTTACTTTTCTCTCTTCTAACTTTTGCTCTGGTCTCTGCTTTGCTTCCCTCTGTCTTTCTGCATGGATTCCCATCCCCTTGCCATATTATGGTTTAAACCCTCCCCAACAGCACTAGCAAACAATCCCCCGAGGACATTGATCCCAGTCCTGCCCAGGTGTAGACTGTCCAGTTTGTACTGGCCCCACCTCTCCCAGAACCGGTGCCAATTTCCCAGGAATCTGAAACCCTCCCTCCTGCTCATCCTAACTATGCTGCTATTCCTACTCTGACCAGCACGTGGCACAGGTTGTAATCCTGAGATTATTACCTTTGAGGTCCTACTTTATCCCCTAGCTCCCTAAATTCAGTTTGTAGGACCTCATCCCACTTTTTCCTATATCGTAGGTACCTACATGCACCACGACAACTGGCTGTTCACCCTCCCCTTCCAGAATGCCCTGCAGCTGCTCTGAGACATCCCTGACCCTTGCACCTGGGAGGCAACACACCAACCGGGAGTCCCGTTCATGGCCACAGAAGCTCCTGTCTATTCCCCTCACCATGGAATCCCCAACCACTGTAGCTCTGCTGCTCTTTTTCCTGCCCTCCTGTGCAGCAGAGCTACTCACGGTGCCATGATCCTGGCTACTGCTGCCTTCCCCCAATGAGCCACCTCCCCAACAGTATCCAAAGCGGCCTATCTGTTTTGGAGGGAGATGATCACAGGGGACTCCTGCACTACCTTCCTGCTACTGTTCTGCCTGTTGGTCACTCATTCCCTATCGTTCCCTCAGCCTTTAAACTGCAGTGTGACCAACTCCTAAACGTGCTATCCACAACATTCTCAGCATCGCGGATGCTCCAAAGTGAATCCATGTGCAGCTCCAGTGCCGTCGTGCGGTCTGTCAGGAGCTGCAGCCAGACACACTTCCTGCACACGTAGTCATCGGGGCCACTGGCAGCCTCCCTGAGTTCCCACAGTGCACAGGAGGAGCGTGACACGGGTCTGAGCTCACCTGCCGTGACTAAAAAGCTTTGAGAGAAAATGAAGAGACAGAAAAAAGACTAACTTCCCTCGGTGTTACTTGCCCTCCTCACTGAAGCCCGGTATCTAAAAGTGTCTCTTATAGACTCCTGAAAGGTCAAACTCACATGCACAGAGACTCGCCTCTTTTCAAAGCTCCTGCTCCAAAAAGGGGAGAGTGGAGGGGAGCAGGGAGGGGTGAAGGGTGCAGGGGAGGAGGAAGGGTTGAGGGAAGGGGTGAAGGGAGGGTGGAGGGGAGGAGTGAGGAGGGTGTGGAGGAGACCTGTGCAGGACACGTGTACCTTCCAGGGTAACCCCGGTGGGTGGAGCAGAACCCAGGGCAAGTCTTGAGCTCTGGGGCAGTTGGCAGCACAGGTGAAGCCTGAGATCAATAGGGAGGGTCATCACTGACCGTGAGAATGGTGCTTAAACAGTTCAGTAGCTGAGGTCACAGGACATGAATGGTGAAAGTTCAGTCAGGAGTTCAGTTGCCAAGAGCAGGTCAGGAGGGGGTGGGTTGGATGGGTGTCTGGGACCCAAGGTGTGACCTTTGGAAAGTCATCGTGGGTTAGGCCGCGAGAGTTGAGCCCCGGTCATTTGGTGAACTTCTTCTGACCTCTGCTCCTCACCTCCTGTGCAGTGAACGGATCGCGGACTTGATGGAAAACTTCCCAACCACAGCCCGCAGTTGTGGGGGCAGCCACACCCTGACCTACGCTCACTACCGTCGATGCCCCAAGCTATATGAACCCTACCCCACCACGGCACCGGATGAAGATCACTCTGCCAAGGTTGGCAGCCAGTTGGGGAGCTGGGGTCAGAGCAGCTGCGGTGGGAGGCTGGAATTCCCAGCTCACCCACCAAGGGCATCCTCAGGGGGCAGCTGTTCACTGCTGGGCCCCTCACCGGCTGCCCTCAGGGCCCAGCTGGTGGCAGGTTTGGGCTCAGTGTGAAGGGCTTGAGGGGCAAAATGGCCTTTCCCGGGATAGCACGGTGTCCGGTGGGGCTGTGTGGACCAGAGGGAGCCGGGGGGGCAGAGGGTGCAGGTACTTGGGGCACTTGGTGGGTGTGGGGCAGGACTGCTGGTTCCCTCGGGGACTGGAGAGTGGGCTGCGGGCAGAACTGGGGTCACAAACATCCAGGAATGCAGCGCCACCCCCCCCCCCCCCCCCCCCCCCCCGGGTGAAGCCTCACCACTTCCCGGGAATGTGGCAGTGATTCCAGCTGGCCGGATGAGGGGGAGGAGGTGAGAGACAGAAGGGGGGGAGGAGAGGGGAGATGGGAGGCGGAGAGAGGAGAGGGGCGGGGCGGAGTTGAGGGGAGGTAGGGGAGAGGGGAGTGGGGAAGAGCTACCACTGTGTGTGGAGACCCAGACCACTCCCGGTTTGTTACCCCAGAGCACACAATAGATGTGTGAGGTGGAGAGCTCTGCACCCCCCCCCCTTTGTGACCTCTGACACCCCCAGGGGCACCGCCCACTGCTGGGCTTCTTTGGCAAATGTCTGTGGGTGGTGGGGGTGTCTGTGGGTTGGGGGGGGGGGGTGTCCACGGCTGGTGTCCATGGGTGGGGTGTCCGCGGGTGGGCGGTGTCGGTGGGCGGACCATGCGGCGGTGACATGCCAGACCCCCGGTTTAACGTGCGCATGTTCTCGGCAGCGAGGGGACAGCCCCATGACGATGGTCACCGACTCACAGAACCGGGGGAGGTCGAGCTGTAAACTGCCCTCCATCGGGGGCAGGGACGGTGAGTCCCGCACACCCTCACCCTCGCGTCCCGGTGTGTCCCACACACCCTCACCCTCGTGTCCCGGTGTGTCCCACACACCCTCACCCTCGCGTCCCGGTGAGTCCCGCACACCCTCACATCCTGTGAGGCTGCACTCAGAGCACTGTGTACAGTTCCAGTCACCCTGTTACAGGAAAGACATCATTACACTGGGACAGAGTGCAGAGAAGATCTCCGAGGATGTTGCCAGGACTTGAGGTCCTGAGTTCTAGAGAGAGGTTGGACTGGCTGGGACTTTATTCCTTCCAGCTCCGAGACTGAGGCGTGACCTTACAGAGGTGTATCAAATCAGAGGGGCATTGATAGCGTGAATCCACTCAGTCTTTTTCCCGATTAAAGGGAGAGAAAACTAGAGGGCAAAGGTTTAAGGGGAGAGGTGGAGATCTGAGGGGCAACTTTGTCACACAGAGGGTGGTGGGCATGTGGAACGGGCTGCCAGAGGAAGTGGGTGACACAGGTATCATAACAACATTTAAAAAACGGTCAGGTACATGGATGGGAAAGGTTTAGAGGGGTATGGGCCAAACATGGGCAAATGGGCATCTTGGTCAGCACGAACAAGTTGGGCCGAAGGGCCTGTTTCCATGTTGTGTGACTCTGTGACTCTATACGACCAGGTTTGAGTTACAGGGAGGTGAGTGGAGAATGAGTGGAGGTGTGAGGTGGGTGGAGGTGAGGTGAGTGGAGAATGAGTGAACACGGGGTGAGGTGGAGAGGACGGAGGTGGCACTGGAGGAGACAGGCCTCGGTGAAAGGTGGCTCGAGTGGGAAGTGCTGTGAATGAACCCTGGGGTCAGAGAGAGGGAACAGAATGGTGGGGACCTGGGGGTGAGGGTGAGGTGGTGGGGGAGGGGGAGGGGAGGGGTGGGGAGGAGTTAGGAGAGGGGAGGGGGAGGGGGCAGGGTGGGGGGAGGGGAGAGGGTGGAGGGGAGGGAGCGGGGGGAGGGGGCAGAGGATGGGGGAGAGGAGGAGGAGGGGAAGGGTGGAAGGATGTGTTGTATCTCCTGCATGGGGCCAGTGAGCTCACAAGGGCATTGGCTGTGCTGTTGGGAGAGGGGCAGTGGGTGGGACCGGAAACAAGGCCGGAAATAAAAGACAAAAAAATAAAGAGGAGGAAGGCCAGGAGAAGAGGGGCGAGGAGCAGAGGGTTAGATTAAGGATGGTGATCAAAAGGTAGAGTTCTGTATCTTAATGTCTGTCTGAACCAATGGTGGACAGTATGTTCTGATCCAAGACGTGGCTGCAGGGTGATCAAAGCTGGAACCTAATATTCAGGGATATGTGGCTTTTGGGAGGGAAACAGTGGTGGTGTATCTCTGTCGATAGGAGATGTTAGTTACAAGGTAGGATCAAGACCATTGAGTGGAGGTCACTTGGGATATGGTAGAAGTAGTGTATTGATCCCCCAAACAGCCAGACCGAAGGGGTTAACTCAACAAATGATAGGGGCTTGTAAAAGGAGTGGTGCACTAATTATGAGAGACTTTAATCTTCCTGTAGATTGGGTTAATAGTTGGAAATAGTAGCCATGGAAGTAATTCATGGAGTGTATTCAGGACATTTCCGAGAGTAAGTTATAGAGCCAACCAGAGCACAGTCTGCCTGCAATCTGATGGCAAAGCAGGTTTACTACACGCTGCCGGTAAAGTTTCCTCAGAAGTAGTGATCACAGGATGATAGAATTTCGCATTCAGCTCGAGAGTGAGGAACTTCACTTGGAAACAACTATGTTCAACTGAGATGAAGGCGCCTACAGTGGAATGTGTGTGGAGTTGGCCAAGGTGGATTGGGCAAATGGATTAGCGGGAGAGACGATAGGCAAGGACTGGCAGACAAACGAATGTAAGCGAGGGATGACCACATGTGACTTACCGGGAAGCTGGGAGAAGAGGCAATCTGAAGACTGGGATAAAAGAGAATCCAGTGAAGGGGGAGAGAAAGATGGAGAGACTCGGGGAACGTACGACTGGACTGGTTTGAGGGGAACTGGATTTCAAATGCCATGATTGGGGGAGGGGGGGTGGTCACAGGAAAGATTCCTGGTGGTGTTGGGGGCACAGAACTAGTTCACTGCAGGTAGCAGCAAGTAGCAACAAGGAAATGATAAAACGGGATTACTGAAATGGAGGAAGATCACAGAGGGTGCAGCCCTGTGTACGGGCACAACGCTGACCAACATGCTCTGGGTAATTAGGGAGGTGGATGCAACATGGCCCTGATTTCAAGCGGGCTGAAGTGTAAAAATGAGGAAGCCTTGCTGTAACTGCACGAGGCACCGGTGAGACCACATCTTGACCACTGGGGGACATTTAAGGAGAGATATTGTTTCACTGGAGGTTGTTCAGAGAAGGTTCACACACCCTCCCCTCACACACACACCCTCCCCCTCCCCACCTGCTCCTCTCTGCCTTACTCAGTTTCTCTGTTGCAGGGTCCCGGTCCAAGCCAGCTCGCTGCCCGTCCCAGAGGTCATCTGCCACCAAACTCTGCTCCAGTCGGCTGCCCAGTGCACACTTCCCCACCGTGATGGGCTCAGGTAAGGACTTCCCACTGAATGGGTGCTGGCAGCATGGAGCACCCAACACGACAGTCACCCTGAGGTGCCCATCCACGGCACACATCATCAGCACGACCCCCACAGGGGCTCCCCCCGAGGGGCTCTGGTCCAAGCTGGGCAGTCCCCAGCCAGGGACCCAGAGGGACACGAAGCTGGTGGAAGGGTGGGCTGTGAAGGGGATCCTGTACCCAGGAGGCACGGAGAGTTAGCACACAGCTGCAGCAAACAACGCAAAGCAAATGCAGCACTGGGCTGTACTGCAGGGACATTCGAATCCAAGGCTCCAGTTGTACAACCCCTGGACGACTTTGGTCTCCCTAAACAAGAGCTTTCAGAACACATCATCAGGAACTGGGGTCAGTGTAGGATGAGTGTAAGTGATGGCTGATGCTCAGTACTTACTCGATGGGCTGAAGGGCCATTCTGTCCTGTGTCTCTGTGATTCTAATACTCTAGTTATTACCCTTCCCACAGTGCCTTTAGAAGGTGGGGTGAGGCACCTTTTTAAGATACAAGACATTTATTTATTTATTAGTCACATGTACATCGAAACACACAGTGAAATGTGTCTTTGCGTAGAGTGTTCTGGGGGCAGCCCGCAAGTGTCGCCACACTTCCGGCACCAACATAGCATGCCCACAGCTTCTAACCCGTATGTCTTTGGAATGTGGGAGGAAAGTGGAGCACCCAGAGGAACCGCACACAGATCTCCCCTGACGTGAAGAAATGCTTCAGCATGCTGGCCTTCACCAGTCAGGGCACTGAGTGTAGAAGTTGGGATGTCGTGTTGTTCAAGGCACCGGTGAGGGCGCATTTGGAGTATTCTGTTCGGTTTTGGTCACCCTGCCAGAGGAAAAATATTAAACTAGAAAATGTGCAGAGAAGATTTACAAGAATGTTGCTGGGACTTGAGGGCCTGAGTTATAGGGACAGGCTGGGACTTTATTCAGTGGCGTGTAGGAGAATGAGGGGTGACCTTATAAAGGTGTATAAAACCATGAGGGGCATAGATAGGGCGAATGCATTCAGTCTTTCCCCTGGGGTTGGGGAATCAAGAACTAGAGGGCACAGGTTTAAGGTGAGAGGGGAGAGATTTAATAGGGACCTGAGGGGCAACTTTTTCACCAGAGGGTGGTCCGTATGTGGAATGAGCTACCAGAGGAAGTGGATGAGGCAGGTACATTAACAACATTTAAAAAGCACTTGAACAGGTCCATGGATAGGAAAGGTTCAGAGGGATATAGCTAAACAAGACGAGCTCAGATGGGTGTCTTGGTTGGCATGGACCAGTTGGGCCGAAGGGCCTGTATGACTCTGACCCCTGCATCTCTCTGGCGAAGGAGCTCCCAGGGCTGCTGGCAGAGAGTTCCAGGATTCCCAGATTGGGATGGTGTGGGCCCCGGAGGGGAACCTGCAGGAGGTGCTGTTGTACCTCTGGGTGGGAGATGTGGTGGGTGTGGGAGGTGCTGTCGGTGTAGCCCGGGTGAGTAACCTCCGTGCATTTTGTAGACAGTGCACGCCGCAGTCACTGTGCGCCAGTGGTGGGAGGGAGTGTGGAGAATTGTTGATATATCTGCACCTCTCACATCCAGAGCGGTTCTGGTGAAACGACAGCTGGCCCTGAATCCTTACCACATGACCCTGCAGTGGGTCCTCAGTACTGAACACCACAGGGGTCAATTGGGTCATGACCCTGTGGCTGGGGTTGAGCGTTCCGTGACCCCGCAGTCAGAGGTTGAGTGTCCCGTGACCCCGCGGCCAGAGGTCAAGCGTTCTGTGACCCCGCGGTCAGAGGTTGAGCGTTCCGTGACCCTGCGGTCAGAGGTCGAGCATTCCATGACCCCGTGGTCAGAGGTCGAGCGTTCCGTGACCCTGCGGGTGGGGTTGAGCGTTCCGTGACCCCGCGGTCAGAGGTCGAGCATTCCGTGACCCCGCGGATTGTAACGGGTTGTCCTGTGTTCAGGGTCTGCGGTGAGTGAGCGCGGCACCCTGCCGGAGAGAGACTGCCGGTGTCCAGCCGATCCAACGGCCAGCTGTCCTTGTGTGGGTGGTCAGGTGGTGCCCGTCCACCCTCAGTCCGTTTCGTGCCCGTCTCCGGACACAACTCCCTCGGCGCTGGGACCTGTGCTGCAGCCGGACCTCCCGGCACCGGGACAAGCCTGTTAACGATTCATTCTTCTACGAATATATATGGAGATATTCTGTTCAGTGATGCACTCATCCATCCGTGGGGAGAGGGTGGGGGGGGGGGGGAACCGTGGGGGGGAGCATTCCCTTCATTGGGGGGAACCATGGGGGGGAAACATTCCCTCTGGGTGGCGGAGGGTGGGGGGGGGGTGAACATTCCCTCTGTGTGGGGGGAGGGTGGGGGGGAACGTTCCTTCAGTGTGAGGGACAGTTGGGGGGGGGGGGGGGGAGCTGTTCTCCGGCCCAGATATTCACACCGTGGGAAGGTTCTGACATGTTTGGCAGCTGCACTGGGCCAGGCACTGGAAGAAGCCAATGGGCACTCCCTGCACAGCCCTCATCAACAGGTGAGGGGGCACCAGACTGAATCCCCCAACACGACCCTGTCAGAGGTGAAGAACCCACCCACTCCTCCCTCCGGGGGATTCCCCCCCCCCATTGATACAGAGAGAACTGGGGTTGGGGAACCAATGTCTGGATGGATCAGCTGTAATACATCCAAGTAGGTGGCAGTGTGGCTCAGTCACTGGGCAAAGACGTGGCAGAGGGAAGCCAATGTGGAGAAACGCGGGCTTGTCCACCTGGGTAGAAACGTGAGACACATGGTGCACAGTGAGAGACCTTCCCAGGGAAGGAGGGTCCCTGTACACTGAGCACTGAAAGGTAACATCCAAGTAGGAAGGCAAGTGCTGGCTTGGTCTTTGTTGCAAGAGTGTTTGAGTCCAGGAGATACCTTGCCACAGTTACACAGGCCCTGGTGAGACAGTAGCTGCAGTATAGTGCTCAGCTCTGGTCAATACAGGGAGCTCAGCGAACATTCCCACAGTGGCTTCTTGTCCTCCCACCAGACTGGCCAACATTCTCCAGGATTTAGAAAACTGAGGGGTGATCTCATCAACATGCAGAGCTGGCCCTGATGTCTCTGAGCCTGGAGTGTCCAAAACCGGGGGCATGGTCTCAAAGAAACAGCTTGGCCGCTGGGGACTGAGATAAGGAGAAATTCCTTCACCAGAGGCTGGTGAAATCTCATCTACAGCACTGAATGACTGACTGTCCCTACACCATGAGTGACCAACTGTCCCTACACTGTGACCGATAGTGACCAATGGCCCCTACACTGACCAACGGGTCCTACACCATGAGTGACCAATAGTGGCCAATGGCCCTTCCTCTGTGAGTGACCGACTGCCCCTACACTGTGATCGATGGGTCCTACACTGTGAGTGACCGATAGCCCCTACACTGTGAGTGACTGATAGTGGCTGATGGCCCCTACACTGTGAGTGACCGACTGCCCCTACACTGTGACTGATAGTGACTGAATGCCCCTACACCGTGAGTGACCGACTGTGCCTACACTGTGACCAATAGTGACCAACTGCCCCTAAACTGTGAGTGACCGATAATGACCAACTGCCCCTACACCGCTCCCAGTAATTCTCTGACTGTGGCCAAAGGTGCGTCTCTTTGGTGGATTTACTGTCCAATTTGCTTTAATCACATTTTCTATGTCGAAATCTCAGCCAAACTACTGATTCTGCACTTCATTGACAAGAAGATGTGTGTATTGACAATGACAATAAACTACTCAAGTGTGCTGTGTGTTCATGGGATTTGTTTAGCTTGGCAATCCGACCGTTCTAGAACACAGAAATGTACAGCACAGTACAGGCCCTTCGGCCCACCATGTTGTGTCAACCAAATAAACATCTACTCCCTGATCAATCTCACCCTTCCCTCCTGCACAGCCCTTAACCCTTCACTTTTCTCACATCCATGTGCCTATCCAAAAGTCTTTTAAACGTCCGTATTGTATTTGCCTCTGCCACCACCCCCAGCAGTGTGTTCCAGGCACCCAACACTCTGTGTGAAGAACCTACCTCTGACATCTCCCCTGAACTTTCCTCCACTCACCTCAAATGGTATTGGCCATTGCCGCCCAGGGGAAAAGGTGCTGGCTGTCCACTCTGTTAATGTCCCTCATAATCTTATACGCCTCCATCAAGTCACGTCATCCTGTGTCACTCCAAAGAGAAAAGCCCGAGCTCAACTCAACCTTTCATTATAAGACGTGCTCTCCAATCAGGCAGCATCCTGGTAAATCCCCTCTGCACCCTCTCTGAAGCTTCCACATCCTTCCTATAATGAGGCCACCAGAACTGAACACAATACTCCAAGTGTGGTCCAGCCAGCATTCTATAGAGCTGCAACATTTAGCCCAGGAAATTATAGACTGGTGAGTCTTACCTCAGTGGTTGGTAAGCTGATGGAGAAGATCCTGAGAGGCAGGATTTACAAACATTTGGAAAGGTATAATATGATTAGGAATAGTCAGCGTGGCTGTGTTAAGGGCAGGTCCTCCCTTACAAGCCTGATTGAATTTTTTGAGGATGTGACTAAGCACATCGATGAAGGGAGAGCAGTAGATGTAGTGTATATGGATTTCAGCAAGGCGTTTGATAAGGTACCCCATGCGAGGCTTATGGAGAAGGTGAGGAGACATGGGATCCAAGGGGACATTGCAGTGTGGATCCAGAACTGGCTGGCCCACAGAAGGCAAAGAGTGGTTGTTGAAGGGTCGTATTCTGAGTGGAGGTCAGTGACCAGTGGTGTACCTCAGGGATCTGTTCTGGGACCCTTACTCTTTGTGATTTTTATAAATGACCTGGATGAGGAAGTGGAGGGGTGGGTTAGTAAGTTTGTGGATGACACGAAGGTTGGGGGTGTAGTGAATAGTTTGGAGAGCTGTCAGAGGTTACAGAGGGACATAGATAGGATGCAGAGTTGGGCTGAGAAGTGGCAGATGCAGTTCAACCCAGATAAGTGTGAAGTGGTTCATTTTGGTAAGTCAAATATGTTGGCGGAATATAGTATTAATGGTAAGACTCTTGGCAGTGTGGAGGATCAGAGGGATCTTGGGGTCCAAGTCCATAGGACACTCAAAGTGGCGACGCAGGTTGACTCTGTGGTTAAGAAGGCATATGGTGTATTGTCCTTCATCAATCGTGGAATTGAATTTAGGAGCCGTGAGGTATTGTTGCAGCTATATAGGACCCTGGTCAGACCCCACTTGGAGTATTGTGCTCAGTTCTGGCACCTCACTACAGGAAAGGTGCGGAAGCCATAGAGAGGGTGCAGAGGAGATTTACAAGGATGCTGCCTGGGATGCAGAGCATGCCTTATGAAAGCAGGTTGAGGGAACTCGGAGGATGTGGGGGGACCTGATAGAGGTGTATAAGATGATGAGAGGTATTGATAGGGCAGATAGAGGCTTTTCCCCAGGGCTGAACTGGTGGCCACAAGAGGACATAGGTTTAAGGTGCTGGGGAGTAGGTATAGGGGAGACGTCAGGGGTAAGTTTTTTACTCAAAGAGTGGTGAGTGCGTGGAATGGGCTGCCGAAACGGTGGTGGAGGCTGATACGATAGGGTCTTTCAAGAGACTGTTAGATCGGTATATGGAGGTGAGTAAAATAGAGGGCTATGGGTAAGCCTTGTAATTTCTAGGGTAGGGACATGTTTGGCACAGCTTTGTGGGCCGAAGGTCCTGAATTGTGTTGTAATTGTTCTATGTTCTATAACATTACCTCACGGCTCTTGAACTCAATCCCCTGACTGATGAAGGCCAACACACCATAAGCCTTCTTAACCACACTATCAACTTGCGCGGCAACCTTGAAGGATCTATGGACGTGGACCCCAAGATCCCTCTGTTCCTCCACACTGCTAAGAATACTACCATTAACCATGTATTCTGCCTTCAAGTTCGTTCTTCCAAAGTGTATCACTTCACACTTCTCCGAATTGAACTCCATCTGCCACTTCTCTGCCCAACTCTGCATCCTATCTCCTGTTGTAACTTATGACAACCTTCTACACTATCCACAACACCTCCAACCTTCGTGTCATCAGCAAACTCACTAATCCATCCCTCTACTTCCTCATCAATGTCTTGATTTATAAAAATCACAAAGAGTAGGGGTCCCAGAACAGATCTCTGCAGAACACCACTGGTCACCAACCTCCAGGCAGAATAATCTCCATCTACTACCACCCTCTGTCTTCTGTGGACAAGCCAATTCTGAATCCATGCAGCCAAGTCTCCATGGATCCCATGCCTCATGACTTTCTGGATGAGCCTACCATGGGGAACCTTCTCAAACACCTAACAAAAGTCCATATACAACACATCCACCACTCTACCTTCATCTATTTGTTTTGTGACCTCCTCAAAAAACTAAATTAGGCTCATGAAGTTTGACCTGCCCCTCACAAAGCCATGCTGACTATCCCTAATAAGACTATGCTTCTCCAAGTGCTCATAAATCCTGTTCCTAAGAATCCTCTCCAATAGCTTTCCCACCACTTACATAAGACTCACTGGTCTATAACTCCCAGGATTATCTCTGTTATCTTTCTTGAACAAGGGAACAGTATTTTCCATCCTCCAATCCTCTGGTACCACTCCTGTGGCCAGGGAGGATGCAAGTATCATCGTCTATGCCCCAGCAATCTCTTTCCTCACTTCCCGTAGTAACCTGGGGTATATCCTATCCAGCCCCAGGGATTTATCTATCCTAATGTTTTTCAGAAGCTCTAACACTACCTCTTTCTTAACCTCAACATGCTCCAGCACATTAGCCTGTTCTATGCTGACCTCACATTCGTCAAAGTCCCTCTCCCTGGTGAACACTGAAGCAAAGTATTCATTAAGGATCTTCCATACCTCCTCCACCTCTAGGCACATTTTCCTCCTTTATTGCTGAGCGATCCTAATCCTAATCATCCTCCTGTTCTTCACGTACGTGTAGAACGCCTTGGTGTTTCCCTTAATTCTACTCGCCAAGGCCTTCTCCCTCCTAAGTCCCTTCTTAAGCTCCTTCCTGGCTACCTTATAACCCTCAAGAGCCCTGCCTGATTTTTGCTTCCCAAACCTTAAGTTTGCTTCCTTCTTCCTCTTGACTAAATGTTTCACCTCTCTTGTCAACCATGGTTCCTTTACCCTCCCATGCTTTCCCTGTCTCAGTGGAAGAAACATACCCCATGCAAGTGTTTCCTAAACAGCCTCCACATTTCTGCTGTGCATTTCCCTGAGAGTGTCTGTTCCCAAATTACGGTCCCAAGTTCCTGTCCAATACCATGGTAATTAGCCTTTCCCCATTAAAAACCTTCCCATATTGCCTGCTTCTATCCCTGTCCATGGCTATGCTAAACGTCAGGGAGTTGTGGTCACTATGTCCGAAACACTCGCCCATCAAGAGGTCTGTCACCTGACAAGGTTCATTGCCTAATACTAGATCCAGTATGGCCTTTCCTCTAGTCGGCCTGTCCACATACTGTGTCAGAAATCCTTCCTGGACACACCCAACAAATTCTGCCCCATCTAAACCTTTTGCACTAAGGAGATGCCCATCAATATTAGGGAAGTTGAAGTCTTCCATGACAACAACCCTGTTATTTTTGCATCTTTCCAAAATCTGCATACTTATCTGCTCCTCAGTGTCCAGGTGGCTATTGGGGGGCCTGTAGAATACTCGCAATAGAGTGATCACTCCCATCCTGTTTCTGACTTCCACCCACACTGGCTCAGTAGATGATCCCTCCACGATATCCTTCCTTTCTGCAGCTGTGATACTTTCTCTGATTAGCAATACCACTCCCCCAGCTCTTTTACCTCCCCTCCTGTCCCTTTTGAAACATCTGAACCCCGGAACGTCAAGCAGCAAATCCTGCCCTTGTGACAGCCAAGACTCTGTAATGGCCTCAACATTGTAATTCTACGTGCTGATCCATGCTCTAAGTTCATCACCCTTATTCTTAATACTTCTCACATTAAACGCATTTCAACCCATCCAACTGACTGCGTTTATCACCTATCCACAGTCTATCCTTTCTCACAGTCTCTCTGCACAATGCATCTACCTTTACGCCAATTGCTCTATCATCTGACCTAATATTCTGATTCCCATTCCCCTGCCAATTTAGTTTAAACCCTTCCCAACAGCTCTAGCGAACCTGCCTGCAAGGACCTTGGTCCCTCTCGAGTTCAGGTGTAACCCATCCCTTTTGTACAGGTCTTAACTTCCCCAGAAGAGATCCCAGTGATCCACAAATCTGAAACCCTGCCCCCTGCGCCAACTCTTCAGCCACGTATTCATCTGTCATACCTTCCTATTTTTACCCTCACTGGCGCATGGCACAGGCAGCAATCCAGAGAATACTACCCTTGAGGTCCTGCTTTTTAGCTTCCTTCCTAACTCCCTATATTTCCTCTTCAGGACCTCATCCCTTTTCCTATCTATGTCGTCGGTACCAAACAGTACCACGACTTCTGGCTGCTCACCCTCCCCTTTAAGAATGCTGTGGACTCGATTCTGGACATCTCTGACCCTGGCACTTGGGGGGCAATGTACCCTCTGGGGGTCTCGTTCTCGTCCACAGAATCTCCTGTCTGTTCCCCTAATCAATGAATCCCCTATCGCTACTGCACTCCTCTTCTCCCCCCTTCCCTTCTGTGCCACAGAGTCAGCCTCAGTGCCAGAGACCTGGCAGCTGTGGCTTTCCCCTGGTAGGTCCATCCCACCCCCCCCCAATAGTATCCAAAATGATATACTTGTTATTGAGGGGAAAGCCCACAGGGGTACCCTGCACTGACTGCCTATTCCCCTTCCCTCTCCTGATAGTCACCCAGCTACCTGCATCCTGCAACCAAGGTGTAACTGCCTCCTGGTAACTCCTGTCTATTATCTTCTCAGTTTCCTGAATGATCCAGAGTTCATCCAGCTCCAGTTCCCTAGCACGGTCTATAAGGAGGTACAGCCGGATGCACTTCTCACAGATGTTGTCACCAGGGACACTAGAGGTCTCTCTGACTTCCCACATCCTGCAAGAGGAGCATACTTCTGCCCTGATTGCCATTCCCACTGCCCTAACTGTACAATAACAAAGAAAGACACCAAACCAGAACCTCAACTCAGCCTCCGCTCACCAACTCCTCCTCTTCTCGCCAAAGCCTCAGCTCTCTACTCCTGCACTGGCCCTCTCCCGCACTGACCCTCTCCCGCACTGACCCTCTCCCGCACTGGCTGTTCCACTTGACCCTAACTTCTTTTTACTGACTGCTGCCAATCGAATAATAACTACAGATTTGCCTCTTTTAGGGTCCTGCTCAGTGAAACTGACACAAGTTCTGTCTGATGCCCATCAGTAACAGGGACACGTCTGTCAGTAACAGGGACACGTCCATCAGTAACAGAGACATGTCCGTCAGTAACAGGGACACGTCTGTCAGTAACGGACATGCGCATCAGTAACAGAGACACGCATGTCAGTAACAACTGTGAGGTGATACGCCCTCACCTCCTGATGTGCTCCCACCTCCTGATGTAGGTGGGAGCAGTGTAGGCCACTCAGCCCCTCAGCCTGCCCCACCATTTAATATGCTGTGCTGGCCTCAACTCTTCTGTGCCAGTTTGCCATCACCCTCAATTCCTCCACCTTTCAAATATTTACCCCTCTCCACCATCAAATACTGATCCGGTCTCCACCAGCTATGGGGCAGAAAGTTCCAACGACTCAGCACCCTCGGAGAAGACATTACTACGGACATGACCGTCCCTTGTATTGTAGCCACGACTCCTTGTTTCCAACTCCCACCAGCTGAAATCCCCACAACGTTGACATTGCATCACTCCCTCAGGACCTTGTTCTTCTCAACTCCAAAGAATGCAGGACTGTAAGAAAAGATTGAATTTGAAGGCAGGATATAAGGTTGATTTCAAGACTCTTAGCTGTGTGGAGGAACAAAGGGATCTTGGGATTCACGTCCACAGATCCCTCAATGATGCCCCGCAGGTCGATAGGGTTGTTAAGAAGGCGTATGGAGTGTCAGCCTTCATTAGTCGGGGGACTGAGTTCAAGAGCCGTGAGGTGATGTTGCAGCTCTATAGAACTCTGGTCAGCCCACACTTGGAGTATTGTGTTCAGTTCTGGTCGCCTCATTATAGGAAGGATGTGGAAGCTTTAGAGAGGGTGCAGAGGAGATTTACCAGGATGCTGCCTGGATTGGAGAGCATGTCTTCTGAGGATAGGTTGAGTGAGCTGGGGCTTTTCTCTCTGGAGCGAAGGAGGATGAGAGGTGATTTGATAGAGGTGTACAAGATGATGAGAGTCATAGATCAAGTGGACAGTCAGAGAATTTTTCCCAGGGCGACAATGGCTAACACGAGGGGCATAATTTTAAGGTGATTGGAGGAAGGTGTAAGGGGGATGTCAAGGGTAAGTTTTTTACACAGAGAGTGGTGGGTGCATGGAACGCACTGCCAGCAGAGGTTGTGGGGGCAGATATATTAGGGACATTTAGGAGACTCTTAGATAGCCCCCATTTCTCTGTCATTCATGTACCTATGTGGGAGGGAAGTGTTAGATAGATCTTAGAGCAGGATAAAATGTCGGTGCAACATTGTGGGCCGAAGGGCCTGTACTATGCTGTACTGTTCTATGTTAACACCTTTACGACTGGAGAAACACCTCCCTGTTCCTGAATTCCAACCCGAACAGGTCACTTGCCTTCCCTACAACCTGCAGCACTGAGAGACATCGTTATAAAATCACACACAGCATGGTAACAGGCCATTCGGTCCACTTCCATGCTAACCACTGAGAACATATCGGTACCAGCTCATCTTCCAGCACTTGGCCCTTCATCCTCTTTGCCTCAGTGATTCAAGTGCTCATCTGGAGACTGAAATGCTGTCAGTGACCCCACTTCCACCCCTCCCTCAGGCAGCGTGTTCGAGGTACTCCCCCCTCACCACCCCTCTCCCCTCACATCCCCCTCCTCCTCACACCCCCTCTCCCCCTCACACCACCTCTCCCCCTCACATCCCCTTGCCCCCTCACACACCCTCTCCCCTCACCCCCTCCCTCTCACACCCCCTCTCCCCCTTCCCCCTCACACCCCCCTCACATCCCCTCTCCCCACTCATATCCCCTCTCCCCCTCTCTCCCCCTCACACTCCCTCTCCCCTTCATCCCCTCACACCACCTCTCCCCCTCATCCCCTCACACCACCTCTCCCCCTCATCCCCTCACACCACCTCTCCCCCCTCACACCACCCTACCTACACCCCTCATTGTTCCCACCTCACACCTCAGCCCCTCCCCTCCAGGACAGGCAGCCTCTCCCGTCTCTCCCCATACCTGGAGCACCCCCCATCCCGGCAACATCCTGGTGAATGTCCCCTGCAGCACAGAAGGAGACCGGTTCAACACACCCTGACCATCCCTGAGCTCTGCACACCAGGACCCCACCCAGCCCCTCTCCCTTCCCCTCAGCAGTCCCCCTCCTCCACGCCACATCACCCCCACACCCCATTCTCCCCCCCACCCTACCACACTCCCTCCACCCCACTCCATTCTCGCCCCCACCACCTCACTCCCCCCACTCACCCAGTTTGGAAAACATTTCCTCATCTAATTTTTATACTTCTGCACCCTGTCCCGGGAACGTCCCTCACCATCCCGGGAATGTCCCTCACTATCCCGGGAACGTCCCTCCATCCTAGGAATGTTCCTCTCTGTCCCGGGAACGTCCCTCCATCCCGGGAATGTCCCTCCGTCCCGGGAATGCCCCTCACTGTCCCGGGAACGTCCCTCACCATCCCGGGAATGTCCCTCACCGTCCCGGGAACGTCCCTCACCATCCCGGGAACGTCCCTCACCATCCCGGGAACGTCCCTCACTGTCCCGGGAATGTCCCTCCATCCCGGGAATGTTTCTCACAGTGACCACGCTATTTTCTGCATGCATTTCTCTGCATACCTGCTGCATTTGCTGCAGTGATGCCGGTGCGATGCTGATGATGCATCAGGGGCGCCTTGTTTCTGCATTACTGCTGCATGCAGCACACCAGCAGTGCATGCAGCGGTTCGGCCGCCCGACAGCTGGCGGGGACCGGACCTCGGGGGAGGCTCTGCTGGGACTCGGGACGTCTCCCCCCTCCGCCGCTCTGCGCGCCTCCAACCGGCCGGGCCACGGGAACCCGGATCAGAGGCGGGGGCGCGCACTGTCCGGCGGAGCGGCGCCGGGAGGAGGCGGGAGGTCCGGTCCGTCCGGTCGGCTCCGGAATGGGCGCCCTGAGCAGCCGGCAGGACGCGGCGGTGGAGGAGCTGGACATCCCGGCCGGCTCCGTGTACCGTTACCCGCCCAAATCCGGTGAGGAGAGCGGGGGCCGGCTCCCGGAGAGCTCGGGGGAAGGAGCGAGTCTGTGGCCCCGTAACCCGGGGGAGGTGGCCCCGTAACCCGGGGGATGGGACCGTAACCCGGGGGAGGTTGGACCATAGCCCGGGGGTGTCTGGGACCGTGACCCGGTGGGGTGGGGGGGGGGGGGGGATGGTCTGTCGCACTGTGACCGGGGGATCTGTTATCTCCCCTGCTGTGTGCAGGCTCGGGCTGCTTCATCTGCCGAGGAGCCGTGAATGGGACTGGACACGGTGCAGACATCAGTGAACATCCTCACTGCTGACCTTCTGATGGAAGGAAGGTCACTGATGGAGCAGCTGAAGGTGGCTGGGCCCAGGACACTGCCCTGAGGGGGTACCACATGTGGGGCTGAACACGTCTGTTACAGATGTGGTTGGTGCGGGGGTGGGGTGGAGGGTTGAGCCGGTACCACCGTGTCGGACTGTTGTCTGTGGGACCACCCCCCACACAGGGTACGATGAATTTTTGCCGATGGTGGTCTGGTTTCCATCAGCGAGGGCTCGGTCGGGGGGGGGGGGGAGGGACGGAGCTGGGATGGGGGTGAGGGTCGGCCACTCAGCCCCAGCCAGTGCTGCTAGCTGTGGGACGCAGCAGATCCTTTGCCTCAGTGCCTCTGTCCTGCTCTGATCCCATATCCCAGAAGCCATTGGTCTCCTGTGGGTTTTCACTGTGAGGGAGCCTCCCACCCCCACCCCCACTGGACCCCAGCGTGTCCCAGCGATCCCACACTCCCCCGGGATCTACCCCACACCCACACATGGGGCAATTTACAGCAGGCGATTACCCCGCCACTCTGCACATCGTTGGGATGTGGGAGGGAACCGGAGCCCCCGGTGGAAACGCACGGTCACGGGGAGAACGTGCAGACTCCACACAGACAGCACCAGGGGTCGGGATTGAAACCGGGTCTCTGGAGCCATGAGGCAGCAGCACCACCCGCTGCACCAATGTTGTTGGCTGAAGAATTCCCAGGATTTCCCAGTCTCAGGGTGAAGGAGTTTCCTCTCAGCTCTGTCCTTGCACTGGGACTGACCCCTCAGGCAGGGAAGCACTCACCTGGGCCAACACTCTGTGAAAGCCATCTGGTTCCCCGAGGACACTGCTCATTTTTTAAACTCCAGAAGATACAAGCACAGTCTGTGTGATCTCTGCTCAGACTTCCCACCGTGGACCAGGCTGCTGAACGGGCTGGGACAGGAATCTCTTCCCTGAGTAGGGAGACACGGTGGGGCTCTCCAGCTCTAGACTCAGCTCCCAGAACCTGTTGGGTTGTGTGAGGAATGGGCAGTGGACCTGTGAACAGATGGTCCCAGTGTCAAGGCCGACCCTGGGAGATTCAATGTATATTTTGAGCAAAAGGATAACTAGGGAGAGGTTAGGATCAATGATCAATGTGGTCATTATGTGAGGAGCCATAGGAGATGGGCCATCTCTTGAATGAATATCTCTCATCTGCATTTACCATGCAGAAGCTCATGGAAGCTGGGGAATTTAGGGATGAGGATAGTGATGTCTTGAAACACATCCACATTACAAAAGAGGGGGCACTGATGGTCTTTAAGTGCATAAAGGTTGGTAAATCCCCAGGGCTTGACCAAGTGTATCCTAGGATATTGAGGGAAGCTAGGGAAGAAATTGGTGGGTCCTGGCAGAGATATTTGTATCATTGTTAGCTATGACTGGAGGGTGGTTAATGTTGCCCTTGTGTTCAGGAAGGGCAGCAAGGACGAGCCAGGGGCCTACAGGCTGGTGAGCCTGACTAGAGGGGATTCTGAGAGACAGGATCTACTTGCATTTGGAGAGGCAAGGACTGATTAGGGATAGTCAGCACGGCTTTGTGCGTGGGAAATCATCTCACAAATTTGACTGAGTTTTTTGAAGAGGTGACAAAGCAGATTGACGAGGACAGGGCGGTGGATGTTGTCTTCATGGACTTTAACAAGGCCTTTGACAAGGTCCTGCATGGTAGGCTGGTCCAGCAGGCGAGATCACAGGAGATCCAGGCTGACATACACAGCTTGGTGGAAGGAGTCAGGGTGGGGAGGGGGGTTCAGATCCCACTCCTCCCTTCTCCCTTCTCTCTCTCCCCTTCCCCACACTCTGACCATGACCATGTCAGTCACACTGCAACCCACAGGTCAGTCACACTGTATCCCACAGGTCAGTCACATTGTAGCCGTGACCAATGTATCTGTTCTGGCTGGGGTCATCAAGACACTTGTTAAATGTTGTCACCAACTCTGCTGCCACCTATTAGTCTCCCAATCATTGTAAATCTGTGATGAATTACGTTGTAATCTGGGATCCCTGATTGTGCTGACCCTCTGACCCTGGCTGTTTGCCCTCTGACCCTTCTCTGACTCTGTTTGCCCTCTAAACCTGACTGTTTACCCTCCGACCCTGACTTTGCCCTCTGACCCTGACTCTCTTCTCTTGCTCTGTCAGGGAATTATTTTGCCAGCCACTTCATCATGGGAGGAGAGACCTTTGACTCGGCTCATCCCGAAGGTTACCTGTTCGGCGAGAACTCCGACCTGAACTTCCTGGGAGCTCGGCCAGTCACCGTACGTACTCAGCTTCCGGCTTCCCTGTGAAGTGAGTCTGCTTGCCGGCAGTGAGGCTGGAATGCTTCACCCTCCAGGACTTCGGTGGATTCAGGGGAAAAGACATCTGTTCACGGAGTTACAGCACACAGGAACAGGCCCTTTAGCCCACCCAGCCCGTGCTGACCATCAACTACCCATCTACACTAATCCCAGTTACCAGCACTTGGTCCGTAGCCTTGTGCCAGTGCACTGTGCCTGTACTTCCTGGACCAGCGTGGCCCGTGCCACTGTGCTCTGGCCACTGCAGGTGTGTTCAGTGTCCGGATGTCCCAACCCTGGTGCTCCCCAACTCCAGCGGTCTGTGCTGTTTGAGGGTTACCCTGCCACCTCACCCCTCGGTGTGTTGGATCGAGAGGTTCCCAGGCCGCAGGGACACTGTCAGCTGTTACTGGTGTATCTGTGGTGGGAGGTGTGGGAGTCAGCTCTGGGCTCAGGGATGGGCTGTGTGACTGCAGGTTACCAGCAGCTCTGGGCTCAGGGACGGGCTGGGTGACTGCAGGTTACCAGCACCTCATCCCCGGCTCTCAGTCCCACTCAGTGTGATTACTGAACATCTGTGGTCACCCTTCTGTGCACTGCAGGAGACTGAGGGTCAGTGACAACCCACCCCAGCGGGGAGTCTCTCATCCTCAGCACAGGGCTGAGATACCAGTGACCCGGTTACCCTGGTAACAAAGCCGAGTGACGTAGGGACAGATGTCCGATCCGACTGAACACAGCCAGGGGCTTAACCAGCTAAAGCCAGGAAATCCACTGCCCTCCCCCTGCTGAGGGAGTGGGGCAGTGGGTCAGGGACTTCGGGGGGGGGGGGGAACATCCGCCTCGGGGCTGTGGGGGGTAGGAAAGACACAGATCCCCCCCACAGCCTGGAGTGAAGACAATCCCTGGAGGCCACTTGGCCCAGCGACACTGTGCTGGAGATGTGAACAGGTATCCGGTTAGTCCCCTGCCATTGAGCTCAGTGCCCTCTGGCCCGGCCCTTTGGTCTGAGGCGGTGCATGAGGGGCAGGACCCCGAGAGGTGCACTGATGGGGTGAGGATGTGTGGTCCCCTAGACTGAGCCCATCGTTCTCTGGTCCCCCCACAGTTCCCATACGCTGCTCCACCCCCCCAGGACCCGGTGAAAACCCTGCGGAGTCTCATCAGCATCCGGAAGGACACTCTGCGACTGGTGAGGTGCGGGATGACAACGATGGCGGCTATAGCAATGGAGGTCAACGTGGTGGGAGGGAGTGTGGGGTGGCAGAGCCCAGAGGGGGTGGGAGGGAGTGTGGGGTAGCAGAGCCCAGAGGGGGTGGGAGGGAGTGTGGGGTAGCAGAGGGGGTGGGAGGGAGTGTGGGGTGGCAGAGGGGGTGGGAGGGAGTGTGGGGTAGCAGAGGGGGTGGGAGGGAGTGTGGGGTGGCACAGCCCAGAGGGGGTGGGAGGGAGTGTGGGGTGGCAGAGGGGGTGGGAGGGAGTGTGGGGTGGCAGAGCCCAGAGGGGGTGGGAGGGAGTGTGGGGTGGCAGAGCCCAGAGGGGGTGGGAGGGAGTGTGGGGTGGCAGAGGGGGTGGGAGAGACTGTGGGGTAGCAGAGCACAGAGGGGGTGGGAGGGAGTGTGAGGTGGCAGAGCACAGAGGGGGTGGGAGGGAGTGTGGGGTGGCAGAGCCCAGAGGGGGTGGGAGGGAGTGTGGGGTGGCAGAGGGGGTGGGAGGGAGTGTGGGGTGGCAGAGCCCAGCGCCCACACACAGGGCCACGGAGAGAGGGGCGGTCATGGTCATGGTGTTGTACAGCACAGAAACAGGCCATTCAGTCCACACCTCCATGCCGACCCATCGCCGTCCACACTGACCCATCTCCCAGCACTAGGTCGGTCGCCGTCTGGGCCTTGGCTGGACACATCTAGACACTGCTGTCCGTGACTCTGCCTCCACCCTCCCTCAGGCAGCATGCTCTGGGTACTCCCCACTCTCTGGGAGAAGGTCCCCCTCACATCCCCTCTCTGGATCTCTTCCCCCTCACCCTAAATCTGGCATTATCTACCTCTGATAAAGTCTACGCTATCTATACCCCTCACAATTTATATACCTCAATCATGTCCCTCCTTAACCTCGTTCTGTTCCAGGGAAAACAGATCTAGCCTCTCCAATCTTTCCTCATAACTGAAATGATCCACCCCAGGCATCATCCTGGTGAATCTCCTCTGCTCCCTCTCCAGTAGTATCACATCCTTTCTATAGTGTGGTGACCAGAACTGGTACACAGTGCTCCAGCTGAGCTCTGACCAATGTTTTATGAGATTGGAGCATAACCTCCCTGCTCTTATGTTCAATGCCCTGGTTAGTGAATGCCACTATCCCATATACTGCCTTAACCACATTATCTACCTACTTTGCCAACTTCAAGGATCTTTGGACTTGCACAGCAATATCCCTCTGTTCCTCAATGCTCCCAAGGACCTTGCATTCGTGGTATATGTCCTAGCCTTATTATTACTCCCAAAATGTATCGCCTCACATTTACAAGGATTAAACTCCATCTGCCATTTCTTAGCCCGTTTCACCACCATATTGATATCACCCTGTAACCTGGCTACTTTAACACTGTTGTCAATTCCACCAAACTTCGTGTCAGCTACAGACCCGCTGTTCCTGCCACCTACATCCACGTTCACATATATTTCAAACATCAAGGGCGTCAGCACCAATACCTGTAGATCACTACAGGTCACAGGCAGCCAATCACAGAAACAACCCTTTATTATAACCCTCTGTCTCCTATTGCCAATTTTGGATTCTATTTGCCAACTGGCCCTGGATCCCACGGACCTTTTGGACTAGTCTCCCAAGTGACACTTTGTTGAGGCTGTATTGTGAAGTCCGTGTAAACCAGATCTTCACTGTTACCTCCGGGGGCGGGGTGGGGGTGTGGTGGGAGAGAGAGCGGGGGGGGAGAGATAGGGAGGGGAGAGAGGGGGTTGGGGAGATGGAGGGAGAGGGGATGGAGAGATACGACCTGCTGGAAATACTCAGCAGGTCAGACAGCATCTGTGGAGAGAGATACAGCGTTGAAGAACCTTCTCTGGGACAGAACAAGTAAGTTTTAAATTGCAAAGAAGATGGAGCAGGGTGGATGGGACTCGGGAATTTCTCTGATAGGTTGAGACCGTGTTGCCATGGGGACGAGCTGTTGGTGAGCTTAGCCATACAGTAGATGAACTATCAGAGAAGTTCCCTTCTCTCTGTCCATCCCTGCAGGGGCAGGGGGAGCCTGTGTGGTGTTGGAGGGAGAGCAGGGGAGGGGCCGCTGTTGGCACTGGGTGGGCAGTGGTGTGTCTGGGGGAAGGCTGAAGGGAGTGGTCAGACCCAGGGATTTGGGCGAGGCACCATCGGGAATGGTTACTGACCATTGTGGGGTGGAAGTGAGAGGTCAGAGTGCGGGGTGGAGGTGAGAGGTCGGAGTGTGGGGCCTCAGGGAGAGTTGGGTTGAGCTGGATTCAGCGGTTCCTGGTGTTGCATTGGATCAGTGGCAGCACAGCGTTCACCTTTCTCACAAAGACCCAGGCACGCCTTCTGTCTGAGCTGACGTGACATCAAAGTGGTCAGCACTCGTACTCCGTGGTTTTCGGGAGCGTCTGTACGATCCCAGCCAGCGAGGAAGGCCCGGAACCTGGACGGTGCTGGGAAACAAGCTGAGGTCAGGCACCAAGTTTCAGTGGGGGAGCATCTAGAAAACAGTGATCATAATATTGTGCAGTTCAGTACAGCAAAGAAAAGGCGCAGAGTACTCCAGTTGGACAAGGGCCAGTCTCAGTGGGAGCTGGCCCAGGTGAATTGGAATCAGAGGGCAGAGAAAGGTTCACCAAAGTGGTCCCAGTGATGAGGGTTGTGCGGATGGACTGGAGAAACTGGGGTTCTTGTTGGATCGAGGGAGGGGGATGGTGGGGTGCAGACAGAGGGGAACCGTTCCCAGGAACCAGGGGTGCAGTGGGACTACAAGAGGAGGGAAGGTTGGGAGTAGAGGGCAGTGGTTGGGGAGAGCGCATGATCGGGACCATGGAGCTGGTAGGGAGGGACACAATGGACAGAATGGCCTGCTGCTGTGGGAGGGTGGGAGTGACTGACAGATCCTGTCCTCCACAGGTGCACAGAGGAACTGAAGGCCCTGGGGGACGACAGTCCCAAACCCAAGATCTCCTACAACGTGGAGTTCACCTTCGATGCCGACGCACGGGTGGCCATCACCATCTACTACCAGGCCACTGAGGAGTTCCAGAACGGCTGTGCCAGGTGAGAGTCTGTTCCCGGGAAGCTGGGGAGTTGGGGGGGCATCCGGGGGAGAGGGGGTGTCCTGGTCCGGGGGAGGGGGGGGCGGGGGGCTGTGGTGGTCCTGGTCCAAGGGGTAGGGGGAGGAGACCTGGTCCTGGGGGGGAGAGGGAGTCCTGGTCCCAGGGGAAGGGGGTGGGGACCTGTTCCTAAGGGGGATGGGTCCCAGGGGAGGGGTTGTGGACCTGAGACTGAGGGGCGTGGGGTCCCAGTGGGAGGGGTGGGAACCTGGTCCTGGGGGCTGCAGGTCCCAGGGGGAGGGGGTGTGGACCTGGTCCTAAGGGGGATGGGTCCCAGGGGAGCGGTTGTGGACCTGATACTGAGGGGTGTGGGGTCCCAGTGGGAGGGGTGGGAACCTGGTCCTGGGGGCTGCAGGTCCCAGGGGGAGGGGGTGTGGACCTGATACTGAGGGGCGTGGGGTCCCAGTGGGGAGTGTGGGTCCCGGTCTCGGGAACCACGGTTGGGGTCACCAGGCAGGTGTGACCTTACCGAGAAAGGGGAAGGGCTGTGAGAGGCAGCCCTGAGGGTCCCGTATCCCCAGGGAGGGGCTGCAGCTTTCAGTGGGGCAGCACATTCCCCGTGACACATGGTGTGGTTCTTGTTTTCCCCCCACAGCTACACCTCAAAGGACTGCTCACTACAATCGGAAACCGTGCACTACAAGCGTGGCGTGTGCCAGCAGTTCTGTTTGCCCACTCACACCATCGACCCTTCAGACTGGATGGAGGAGGAGGTGGGTGGGCTGTATCTGTTCTCTGTGTGTCCTGAAGTCGGTGTTTACATCAAAACACAATCACCTCTGTACAAGAGAGAAGCAATGCCTTCTGGACCCTACACTGAGTACAGGCCCAGGGTGCACAACCCTTCCCCGACAGGTATCCCCAAGACCACCTCAGTGAAGCCCTCTGTGCTGCAAGTACGTCCTCCCTAAACCTGCAGACCGACTGTTTGCAGTAACAGATCTCAGCTCCTTGTATCGGGAAGATTCTCTGCTTTCACAGTAACACAAAGTGCTGGTAAGACTGACAAGGTGCAGCTCCACCTGTGGGAAGAGAAACAGTTAACGTTATGGGTCCAGGAACCTTCATCAGAACTTAAACATTGCCCAGTTGGTGAGATGGGAGGGACAGAGGCAGATGGAATTTAACCCTGAAAAGTGTAAGGTGATGCACTTTGGGAGGATCGATAAGGGTGTGAGGCAATGAATGGTAGGGCTGTATACAGTACTGAGGAACAGAGGGACTTTGGTGTGCAATCCAAGGATCCCTGAACATGTCAGCACATCCCTGAAGAAGACAGATGAGATACTTGTTTCATTAGCCGGGGTACAGAGTCATACAGCATGGAAGCAGGCCCTTCAGCCCAACTGGTCCATGCTGACCGAGGCACCCATCTCATCTAGTCCCGTTTGGCCCATATCCCTCAAACCCTTACCCATCCATGGCCCTGTCCAAGTGTTTTTTAAAATGTTGTTAATATACCTGCCTCACCCACTTTCTCTGGCAGCTCGTTCCATATACTTACCACCCTGTTTGTGAAGAAGTTACCCTTCAAGTTCCCTCTGAATCTTTCCCCTCTCACCTTAAACCTAGTTTTTGATTCCCTTCTATGGGAAAAAGATTGTGTACATTCAACCTATTATGCCCTCAGGATTCTACAAGGTCACCCCTCAAACTCCCACTTTAAGTGAACCATGCTCTTGTACGCCTAGGTCCCTCTGTTCTACAACATACCCCAGGGCCCTGCTGTTCACTGTGAAAGTCCTAGCCTGGTTTGACTTTCCAAAATGCAACACCTCGCACTTATCTGAACTAAACTCCGTTTGCCACTCCTCGGCCCACTTACTCAGCTGATCAAGATCCCCCTGTAGGTTTTGATAACCTTCTTCACTGTCCCCTATACCACCTATTTTAGTGTCACCTGCAAACTTACCAACCATACTGAGTACATTCTTATCCAAATCAATGATATAGATGACAAACAACAATGGGCCCAGCACTGGCCCCTGGGTCACACCACTGGTCACAGGCCTCCAGTCCGAGAAACAACCTTCGACCATCACCCTCTGCTCCCTACCATCCAACCAATTGTGGATCCACTTAGCCAGCTCTCCCTGGATCCCTTGAGATCTAACCTTCCAGAATTCTGAAGGGTTGTCAAAGGATACAGTAGGATATGGATCAGTTGGAAATGTGTGTGGAGAAATGGCAGATGGAGTTTAATCTGGACAAGTGCGAGTTGTTGTGGGAGGTCAAATGCAAGGGGAAAGAATGCAGTAATCAGCAGGAGCGTTGATACAGAGGGACCTTGGGGTGCAAGTCCATAGGTCCCTGAAAGTGGCAACAGTCAGGGCACAGTCAGCTGTATAAAACTTTGGTCAGGCCACATTTGAAGTATTGTGTGCAGTTCTGGTCACCCCATTACAGGAAGGATGTGGAGGCTTTGGAGAGGTTCACCAGGACACTGCCTGGATTAGAGGGCATGAGCTATAAGGAGAGGCTGGGCAAACTTGGGTTATTTTCTCTGAAGCATCAGAGGCTGAGGTGAGATCTGATAGAAGTTTATAAAATTATGAGAGGCATGGACAGAGTGGACGGTCACAGACTTTTCCCAGGGTGGAAATGTCAAATACTAGAGGGCATAGGTTTAAGGTGAGAGGTGAAAATTTAAAGGAGATGTGCAGGGCAAGTTTTTTTTTTACACAGAGAGTGGTGGGTGCCTGGAACGGGCTGCCGGGGGTGGGGGCAGATCCAATAGCAACGTTTAAGAGTCATTTAGACAGTCACAGGAACAGGCCGGGAATGGAGGGATCCAGACCACGAGCAGGCATTGGGATTAGTTTAAATTGGCATCATGGTCGGCACAGACATTGTGGGCTGAAAGGCCTGTTCCTGTGCTGTTGTTTTATTCCCAGCCTGCTGGCAGTTCTCAGTTTGTCACTGGGGCAGATGGGTGGGTGTCAGAGAGTCAAGACACGGAGGTGGTCAGGATTACAGAAAGGTGAGGGGTCAGAGACACAGCATAACGATCCTGGTGTTTGGGACCTGTGGTTGGAGCTCAAACTGTTGGGATTGGGGCGCATGTTGGAAAGTGAGGGAAGAGGTCACTGTTGCGATCAGAAGGTTGAGCAGTTGTGGACACCAAGGGCTCTCTAACCTCCATCTTGTCTCTCCCCAGCTGGGCTGTAACGCGGATGGCACCGTGTACCCGATGGTAATCCATGCTGTGGTGGATGAAGGAGAGGGTGAGGAGAGTGGGAGGCAACACCCACCATCATCATGGGAACGAAATATGCCCAACCCTCAACCTCAACCCCAATCCCAACCCAACCCACAACCCCAATCCCAACTGACAATCCCAACTCACCCCAACCTACAACCTCAATCCCAACCCACAATCCCAATCCCAACCCACAATCCCAACTCACCCCAACCTACAACCTCAATCCCAACCCCAACCCACAATCCATAGAACCATAGAAAACTACAGCACAGAAAACAGGCCATTCGACCCTTCTAGTCTGTGCCGAAACATTATTCTGCTAGTCCCATTTACTTGCCCCCAGCCCATACCCCTCCAGACCTCTCTCGTCCATGTATCTATCCAATTTACTCTTAAAAGTTAAGAGCGAGCCCGCATTTACCACATCAGATGGCAGCCCATTCCACACTCCCACCACTCTTTGAGTGAAGAAGTTCCCTCTAATGTTCCCCCTAAACCTTTCCCCTTTCACCCTAAAGCCATGTCCTCTCGTACTTATCTCTCCTAATCTAGGTGGAAAGAGCCTATTTGCGTTAACTCTGTCTATGCCCCTCATCATTTTATAAACCTCAATCATATCTCCCCTCATTCTTCTCCGCTCCGAGGAATAAAGTCCTAACGTGCTCAGTCTTTCCCTGTAACTCAACTCCTGAAGACCCGGCAACATTCTAGTAAATCTCCTCTGCACTCTTTCAATCTTACTGACATCCTTCCTGTAGTTCGGCAACCAGAACTGCACACAATATTCTAAATTTGGTCTCACCAATGACTTATACAACCTCACCATAACATTCCAACTCCTATACTCAATACTTTGATTTATGAATGCCAGGATGCCAAAAGCCTTCTTTACAACCCTGTCTACCTGTGACTCTACTTTCAGGGAATTATGTATCTGAACTCCCAGATCCCTTTGTTCCTCCGCACTCCTCAGTGCCCTACCATTTACTGTGTATGTCCTCCCTTGATTTGTCCTTCCAAAATGCAACACCTCACACTTGCCTGCATTAAATTCCATCTGCCATGTTCTGGACCATTTTTCCATTTGGTCCAGATCCCTCTGCAAGCTTTGAAAGCCTTCCTCGCTACACCTCCAATCTTAGTGTCATCCACAAATTTACTAATCCAATTTACCACATTATCATCTAGATCATTGACATTTTACCACATTATCTTCTAGATCCCAATCCCAACCCAACCCACAACCCCAATCCCAACCCACAATCCCAACTCACCCCAATATACAACCTCAATCCCAATCCCAACCCACCCCAACCTACAACCTCAACCCCAATCCCAACCCACCCAAACCCCAACCCCAATCACAACCCCACCCCAACATCAACCCATCACAACCCCAACCCGATCCCAACTCAACCCCAATCCCAACCCACAACCCTAACCCCAACCCACCCCAACCTATAACCCCAACCCACAATAGAATTTAACTTGGACAAGTGGGAAGTGTTGCATTTTGGGAAGTTAAACTAGGGCAGGATTTGCACAGTAAATGGCAGGGTCCTGGAGAGTGCTGTAGAACAGAGAGACCAAGGGGTACATGTACATTGTTCCCAAGTGACGGCACAGGTAGACAGGGTGGTGAAGAAGGTGCTTGGCACACCTGAGCGTAAAACTAACTGCTAGAGGAACTCAGTGGGTTGAGAAGGGAAGGGAATTGTTGACATTTCAATCAAGACCCTGCACCGGGACTGAGCTATGCCGGCCTTCATCAGCCGAGGCACTGAGTGCAGGAGTTACAGCTGTAGAAATCGTTGGTTAGACCACACTGGGAGTACTGTGTGCAGTTCTGGTCGCCACACTACAGGAAGGATGTGATTAAGCTAGAGAGGATGCAGAAAATATTCACAAGGATGGTACCTCAATTGGAGGGCTTCAGTTATTAGGAGAGATGGGATAGGCTGGGTCTGTTTTCCCTGGAGCGAGGGAGGCTGAGAGCTGACATGACAGAGGTGTATAAAATTATGAGACACACAGATAGGGTAGATAGCCAGTGTCTGTTTCCCATGGGGGTGGGGGGTGTCTAAAACTAGAGAACACGGTTTAAGGTGAGAGGAGGAGGTTTAAAGGGGATCGGAGGGGTAAATGTTTCACACACAGAGTAGTTGTTATCTGGAAGGAGCTGCCAGAGGAGGTGGTGGAGGCAGGAACAACATTTAAGAGGCACCGTGTCAGGTACTTGAGTGAGCAGGGCACAGAGGGATGTGGAGTTAATTCAGGCAGGTGGGGTTGGTATAGATAGGCATGGTGGTCAGCACAGATGTGGTGGGCCGAAGGGCCTCTTCCTGTGCTGTATAACTCAGTCATAGTTATACAGCACAGAAGGAAATGGCTGCTGTTCCCCAGCATCAGCTTCACCTTCTGCACGTTCCCCCAAACCCTGCACCCCTCCCTCAACCAACAATTCACCACCCTCTGCCATGAACTATCCACTGCTTCCACCTCCACAGTTCCAGAGAGTGACCAGCCGCAAGAGAGGAAATGGGACACCCCACGTTCTGAAACTGCCCCTGGTTCTAGAAACCCCCACTGGGGGAAACATCTCTCAGCACCCGCCCCCTCCATCCCCTCAAACCTTGCCTCGATCAGATCACCTCTCGTCCTTCTGAGCTCCACTGAGTATCGGCCTGACCTGCCGAGTCGTTCTTCATACGTCAACCCTTCACCCCAGGAACCCCCCCCCCCCCCCCGGTGAACCTTCTCTGTACCTCCCCCAGTGCAGCTCCATCCTTCCTCACACACAGAGACCAAACTGTCCATAGTGCTCCCGGTGCGGTTCTAGTGAGGTCCCGGTGCAGTCCCAGTGTTCCTGGTGAGGTCCGGTGTGGTCCTGGTGCTCCGTGTGTCCCCTGGATCAGTGGGCGGGGGTCCCTGGATCAGTGGGATGGGGGGGGGGGGGGGGTCCCTGGATCAGAGGGTGAGGTGGGGTGGGGGGGGATCTCTGGATCGGTGGGTGGGGTGGTGTGGGTGGGGTTCCCTGGATCAGCCGGTGGGGTGGGGGGTCCTTGGATCGGTGGGTGGGGGGGGGGCTCCCTGGATCAGTGGTTGGGGTCCTTGGATCAGTGGGAGTGGGTGGGGTGGGGAGTCCTTGGATTGGTGGGGGGGGGGGGGGCTCCCTGGATCAGTGATTGTGGTGGGGTGGGTGGGGGGGGGTCCCTGGGTCAGTGGGGTGGGTGGGGGTCCTTGGATCGGTGGGTGGGGTAGGGTTTCAGCTCCTCACCTTCCTGCTGCTCACTCACTTTCCATCTCTGCAGAACATCTGGGCCACTCGCACGTCCTGCTGACCACGTTCGATAAGGTGCGTACTTTAAACTGAGCTCCAGGCTTTGGCCTACACTGGGCATCATCTGGGGTGAAATTGGTGGGGGGTGTGGGGGGTACTGACCTGGTTAACAGTTTCCCACCCCCAGACACAACAGCCCATCACTGACCTGGTTAACAGTTCCCCACCCCGGACACAACAGCCCATCACTGACCTGGTTAATGGTTCACCACCCCCGGACACGGCCCTACAAACCTCGGACATCTCCGTGCTCCTACACTACTGGCCTCTTGATCATTCCCAATTTTAATCACTCTTTGCCGGTTCCCCAACTCCAGGAATCCTCTGCAAAAACCTTGCAACCCTTCGCTCCCACCAAGCCTGATGTCTCCTTGTCAGGGGAACGTGCTGTCTGTTACCTCTGCTGTGAAGCTCCAGTTATTGGAAATCGACAGGATTCACATCTGTTGTGGGCGCCTCACAAATGCTGCCTCAGTCTAGCAACACTTGGCACTGCAATGGACTTTCTGTTCTAATCGTGTTCTTTCTTGTATAATTTTGGATAATTCATATGTTAATGTTTTTCTTGTGACTGGTGTGTGCTGTGATGCTGCTGCAAGTGAGGTTTTCAGTGCCCCTGTACGTACATGGACTTGTGCACACAGCAGTAATCCCCACCTTGCATCTGACTCAGCCCTTCCCATCTCCCCACAGAACCCAGACGGCAACTGCTCAGTGAAACCACTCAAACAGAAGCAGGTGGTGAGTTCACCCTGTCACCTCTCCTCTCCTCTCCTCACCTCTCCTCCCTGCAGAACATCCTCTCCCTCCCCCACCTCCTCCCTCCCCTCCCACCTCCTCCCTCCCTCTCCCTCCCTCCCATTCTCTCTCTCTCACTGTCCCTCTCTCCCTCTCTCGTTCACCCTTCCCTCTCTCCAGTTTTATTTCTCCCTCCCTGTCCCCCTTTCCCCCTCTTCCCCTCTCTTTCTCCTGCACAGCTCTCACTCTCTCCATCTCTCTCCCTCTGCCTCTCCCTCTCAGTCACTCCCACACACTCACTTTCTCTCAGTCTCTCTCTCCCCTCCCTCCTTCCCTCCTGCACTCACACTCTCCCTCCTTCCCTCCTGCACCCACACTCTCTCCCTCCTTCCCTCCTGCACCCACTCTCTCCCTCCTTCCCTCCTGCACCCACACTCTCTCCCTCCTTCCCTCCTGCACTCACACTCTCTCCCTCCTTCCCTCCTGCACTCACACTCTCTCCCTCCTTCCCTCCTGCACCCACACTCTCTCCCTCCTTCCCTCCTGCACTCACACTCTCTCCCTCCTTCCCTCCTGCACTCACACTCTCTCCCTCCTTCCCTCCTGCACTCACACTCTCTCCCTCCTTCCCTCCTGCACTCACACTCTCTCTCTCTCCCCCCACAGGTGGACGGGGTCATTTACCTGCTGCAGGAAATTTATGGAATCGAAAATAAATCCCACAGCCTGGAGTCCAAGGTTGGAGATTCCCCCCCCCCTTCACCCCCCGACCCACCTCCACACCCCCCCAACACCCCCCTCACCCCATTCACTGTCTACTCTGTGGGGTCTGGGTCGTTGGGTTGTCATTGACAAACGTCAGCCCCCTCACCCCCTGACCCAACTCAACCCCTGACCCCCGATTCCCCATCAACCCCCGATACCACCTCACCTCCCGACCCCTCTCACACCCCCAATCCCCTGACCCCCTGACCTCCCTCACACCCAACTCTCCGACCCCCTGACACCCCGATCCCCTGACCCACCTGACCCCCCAACCCCCACCCCCTGATCCCCACCCCCAACACCCTCACCCGTGATCCCCCTCACACCCCAACCCCCTCCTCACACCCCCCAACCCACCTCATTCCCCCGACCTCCCCTCACACCCCCTCACCCCATGACACCCCCTCACCCCACAACCCCCGACCCCTGACCCTCCTCACCCCCTCTCACCACCTGCTCTCTCTGTGCAGGTCCCTGACGACGAGCTGAGTGACAACAGCGCCGAGTGTGTGGTCTGTCTCTCCGACGTCCGCGACACCCTCATCCTGCCCTGCCGACACCTGTGTCTCTGCAATGCCTGTGCCGACACCCTGCGCTACCAGGCCAACAACTGCCCCATCTGCCGCCTGCGTAAGGACACCCTCCCCACCCCTCAATCCCTCCCCTCCCCTCCCCTCCTCACACCTTCTCTTCCCCACCCCTCCCCTTCCCTCCTGCACTCCCACACTCTCTCCCTCCCTCCCTCACACTCACACTCTCCCTCCCGCACTCCCTCACTCTCTCTCTCTCACTCTCTGTCTCTCCCCCTCCCTCCCTCACTCTCTCCCTCTCCCTCTCCCTCAGCCTTCCGCGCTCTCCTACAGATCCGAGCGATGAGGAAGAAGCTGGATGGCCTGTCACCCGGCAGCTATGACCCGATCATCGCCGCCCACCTCCCGGAGCCTGACGACCCGCTGGTGAGTGATGAGGCGATTCTCTGCTCCGCACACACCGAGAGCAGGAGGCCACCCAGCCCCTCCAACCGACCCCACCTGCAACACAGTCACAGTTGTGGCCTCAACACCACTCTCCCATTCTCCCTCCCCTCCCATCCCCTCCCTTCCCCCTTTCCTCCCCTCCACAACCCTCCCATCCCCTCTGCACCCCTCCCCTCCCCCTCCCCTCCCCTCCCCCTCCCCTCCCCACACCCCTCCCCACACCCCTCCCCTCCCTACACCCCTCCCACCCTTCCCTTCCCCACACCCCTCCCCTCCCCCTTCCCTCCCCTCCAAACCCTCCCCACACCCCTTCCCCCACACCCCTCCCCACCCTTCCCTCCCCTCCACAACCATCCCCTCCCCACACCCCTCCCGACCCCTCCCCTCCCCTCCAGTTTAAATATCTGTCCATCTCCACCTTCGGGGTATTCAGTGACTCCACCTCCACACCTCTCTGGGGAAAGAATTCCAGAGACTCACCGGCCTCTGAGAGGGCAAATTCCTCCTCCTCTGTCTGCAGTGGGCCACCAACGTTCTGAAACTTCCCTGGTTCTAGAAACCCCCACTAGGGGAAACATCTCTCAGCACCCGCCCCCTCCGTCCCCTCAAACCGTGTCTCAATCAGATCACCTCTCGTCCTTCTGAGTGTCGGCCTGACCTGCTGAATCGTTCTTCATACGTCAACCCTTCACCCCAGGAACCCCCCCGGTGAACCTTCTCTGTACCTCCCCCAGTGCAGCTCACACACGGAGACCAAACTGTCCACAGAGTTCCCGGTGTGGTCCCGGCGCTCCCGGTGCAGTCCCAGCGCTCCTGGTGAGGTCCTGGTGCTCCCGGTGCAGTCCCAGTGCTCCCAGTGAGGTCCCGTTGCTCCTGGTGCATTCCCGGTGCGATTCTGGTGCTCCCGGTGTGGTCCCGGTACTCCTGGTGTGGTCCCAGTGCTGTCCTGGTGCTCCCGGTGTGGTCCCAGTGCTCCTGGTTGGTCTCACCAGCACCCTGCACAGCTGCAGTGGGAGTGGCCAACTTCTGTACTGCAGCCCTTGTGTTGTAAAGGCTCACAGTTGTGTGGCCATCACCAGCTGTGGCCCCACACTAACTCCGATTTCCACGTCCAGAGCTCCCAGAGTTTTGTGTCACAGGGCACTCGGCCCCTTCACACAAACCTATCATAGATTGTAAATGGTTCAGGTGTGACACCGGACCTGTGGCCCCACTGATTGCCCACTTCTCCCGACACCCCGGTTTCTGCAGGTTCCCTGACCCATGCCAACGTATTCCCTGTAACCCTGCACACTTTAACCTCACGCACTAACCTTTCACTTGGCCCCTCTGCTAGGCTGGAACTCAGCGTACGTTACCACTGCAGTGCCGTTACGTGTGCTGTGAGGTGAGGGGCAGGCGGTGACCCATCTCCCACCACCCACTACAGTCCACACTGGCAGGAGGGGCAGCAGGTCACCCCAGGAACACCGACCCTCCACCATGGGCCCAAGGCCGCACCTTCTCTGGCTCAGCAACCTTGTAAAATCTGTTCCCTTTTCCAGTCATCTGACCGGGTTCCCCACGGATACGAGGTGGTGTCCCTGCTGGAAGCACTGAATGGTCCCCTCACCCCTCCCTCAGCACCACCCGTCCACCTGGTCCGGAACGGCCACGCTCCCTGCCCAAGGCCCTCCATCAGGCACAGTGAACGGACTCTTCCTGTGCATGTCCCATCTCCAACGGATCACGGAACTGAGGGCAATGCTGCATTCCATCTGAAGGAGAGTGAGTTCAGGTAGGTGAACAGTTCACAGCGCTCTCCTCCCTCTCCCACTAAGGCCCTCTCCCACTCACTCCCCTCCTCTCCCACTCCCTCCCTCCCCTCCTCCCTCCCTCCCCTCCTCTCCCACTCCCTCCCTCCCCTCTTCTCCTTCCCTCACTGGCTCCCATAAACTCCCTCTCCCTGCCCTCCCCTCCCTTCCTCTCCCTCCCCCCTCCCACACCCCCTACTCCCTCCGTCTCCCTCCCTCTCTCGCACTATCCCCTCCCTGTCCACCTGATGCACTCACAGAATTCCCCTTGCCTCCCCAAGGTCGCTCTCACGGGATTCCTCGCTCCTGGAGGAGGATGAAGAGCGGTGCGGGAGTGACGGGGAGGGCCCGACGTCCCCACAGAAACAGCCCCACCAGGAGGTCGAGGTCGAGGTCGAGGTAACGCCCCCGATATCCCATAGTTTGACCCACAGTAACCTCTCACCTCTGACACAGGGATAAACTGTAACCTCTGACCCCACAATCATGACCAACCTCTGACCCCGAGATAATCTCAGATTGACCCTGGGATAAGGACGACCTCCGACCCCGGATGAGTGTGGGGCTCAGGATGTGACGGCAGTGGTGCCAGAATGACCTTTGACTTCCCTTGTTCCAGGATCCCGGAGAAACTCCCGAGAGTGAGAATGTGACCCTGTCGTCCTCGGGAGCGATCGACCCTTCCTCCCGCACCCCCACCGCGCTCTCCTCCAGCACCACGTCCCCCGAAGGTAGGTGTCACCCCCCCGCACCCCCACCCCACCCCACCCCCACCCACACCCCCCCGCACCCCCACCCACACCCCACCCCCTCCCGCACCCCCACCCACACCCCAATCCCTCCCGCACCCCCACCGCGCTCTCCTCCAGCACCACGTCCCCCGAAGGTAGGTGTCACCCCCCCGCACCCCCACCCCACCCCACCCCACCCCACCCCCACCCACACCCCCCCGCACCCCCACCCACACCCCACCCCCTCCCGCACCCCCACCGCGCTCTCCTCCAGCACCACGTCCCCCGAAGGTAGGTGTCACCCCCCCGCACCCCCACCCCACCCCACCCCCACCCCCACCCACACCCCCCCGCACCCCCACCCACACCCCACCCCCTCCCGCACCCCCACCCACACCCCAATCCCTCCCGCACCCCCACCGCGCTCTCCTCCAGCACCACGTCCCCCGAAGGTAGGTGTCACCCCCCCGCACCCCCACCCCACCCCACCCCACCCCACCCCCACCCACACCCCCCCGCACCCCCACCCACACCCCACCCCCTCCCGCACCCCCACCGCGCTCTCCTCCAGCACCACGTCCCCCGAAGGTAGGTGTCACCCCCCCGCACCCCCACCCCACCCCACCCCACCCCCACCCACACCCCCCCGCACCCCCACCCACACCCCACCCCCTCCCGCACCCCCACCCACACCCCAATCCCTCCCGCACCCCCACCGCGCTCTCCTCCAGCACCACGTCCCCCGAAGGTAGGTGTCACCCCCCCGCACCCCCACCCCACCCCACCCCACCCCCACCCACACCCCCCCGCACCCCCACCCACACCCCACCCCCTCCCGCACCCCCACCGCGCTCTCCTCCAGCACCACGTCCCCCGAAGGTAGGTGTCACCCCCCCGCACCCCCACCCCACCCCACCCCACCCCACCCCCACCCACACCCCACCCCCTCCCGCACCCCCACCGCGCTCTCCTCCAGCACCACGTCCCCCGAAGGTAGGTGTCACCCCCCCGCACCCCCACCCCACCCCACCCCCACCCACACCCCCCCGCACCCCCACCCACACCCCACCCCCTCCCGCACCCCCACCCACACCCCACCCCCTCCCGCACCCCCACCCACACCCCACCCCCTCCCGCACCCCCACCGCGCTCTCCTCCAGCACCACGTCCCCCGAAGGTAGGTGTCACCCCCCCGCACCCCCACCCCACCCCACCCCACCCCCACCCACACCCCCCCGCACCCCCACCCACACCCCACCCCCTCCCGCACCCCCACCCACACCCCACCCCCTCCCGCACCCCCACCGCGCTCTCCTCCAGCACCACGTCCCCCGAAGGTAGGTGTCACCCCCCCGCACCCCCCACCCCACCCCACCCCACCCCCACCCACACCCCCCCGCACCCCCACCCACACCCCCTCGCCTCCCGCACCCCCACCGCGCTCTCCTCCAGCACCACGTCCCCCGAAGGTAGGTGTCACCCCCCCGCACCCCCACCCCACCCCACCCCACCCCCACCCACACCCCCCCGCACCCCCACCCACACCCCACCCCCTCCCGCACCCCCACCCACACCCCAATCCCTCCCGCACCCCCACCGCGCTCTCCTCCAGCACCACGTCCCCCGAAGGTAGGTGTCACCCCCCCGCACCCCCCACCCCACCCCACCCCACCCCCACCCACACCCCCCCGCACCCCCACCCACACCCCCTCGCCTCCCGCACCCCCACCGCGCTCTCCTCCAGCACCACGTCCCCCGAAGGTAGGTGTCACCCCACCCCACCCACACCCCCCCGCACCCCCACCCACACCCCACCCCCTCCCGCACCCCCACCGCGCTCTCCTCCAGCACCACGTCCCCCGAAGGTAGGTGTCACCCCCCCACACCCCCCACCCCACCCCCCCGCACCCCCTCCCACACCCCACCCCCTCCCGCACCCCCACCGCGCTCTCCTCCAGCACCACGTCCCCCGAAGGTAGGTGTCACCCCCCCACACCCCCCACCCCACACCCCCGCACCCCCACCCACACCCCCCCGCACCCCCACCCACACCCCACCCCCTCCCGCACCCCCACCGCGCTCTCCTCCAGCACCACGTCCCCCGGAGGTAGGTGTCACCCCCCCACACCCCCCACCCCACCCCCCCGCACCCCCACCCACACCCCACCCCCTCCCGCACCCCCACCGCGCTCTCCTCCAGCACCACGTCCCCCAAAGGTAGGTGTCACCCCCCCGCACCCCCCACCCCCTCCCGCACCCCCTCCCCTCCCGCACCCCCACCGCGCTCTCCTCCAGCACCACGTCCCCCGAAGGTAGGTGTCACCCCCCCGCACCCCCCACCCCACCCCACCCCCTCCCCTCCCGCACCCCCACCGCGCTCTCCTCCAGCACCACGTCCCCCGAAGGTAGGTGTCACCCCCGCGCACCCCCCACCCCACCCCACCCCCTCCCGCACCCCCACCGCGCTCTCCTCCAGCACCATGTCCCCCGAAGGTAGGTGTCACCCCCCCGTACCCCCCACCCCACCCCCCCCGCACCCCCACCCACACCCCCTCCCCTCCCGCACCCCCACCGCGCTCTCCTCCAGCACCACGTCCCCCTAAGGTAGGTGTCACCCCCCCACACCCCCCACCCCACCCCACCCCCTCCCGCACCCCCTCCCCTCCCGCACCCCCACCGCGCTCTCCTCCAGCACCACGTCCCCCGAAGGTAGGTGTCACCCCCCCCCGCACACCCCCCACCCCACCCCACCCCCTCCCCTCCCGCACCCCCACCGCGCTCTCCTCCAGCACCACGTCTCCCAAAGGTAGGTGTCACACCCCCACCCCACACGCACCCTCACCCCACCCCCACCCCTACCCCGCACATACCCTCAACTTCACCCTCACCCACCCACACCCCCAGCCCCTCGTGAGATCCGTCTTTGCTCAACCCTGCTGCACACTAACCAGGGAATTTGTGGTGACAGGACCCCTTCACTGCACATCCCCGCTCACCCCCTCACACCCCCCCCCCCCGCGCTCACACACTGGGGAGTGGGTAACCATTGGGGTGAGCTGGGGGGGAGGTAACCAGTGGGGTGTCCCAGGGGGTAACTGGGGCTTCTGGTGGTTCCACCCTCTGGGCACGAGGAGGGTGAGGGGTCGGCTGTGCTGTGACTGACCTGCTGAAGGTACCAAGAGGTGGGTAACATGAGGGGCAGCCCCACTGGCTGAACATGTTGCCCCACCCACTGACCACTCTGTCTGAACTCACCAATGTTCTTGGAGCTGCCTCCTCACATTGGCCAGTCGGTGTCTGCCACTGATGGGTTGTTTACCCCTCCGATCCCCTATAAATCTGCTCCCTCTCACCTTAAACCTGTGTCCTCATGTTTGATACTCACACGGTGGGAAACGGACTCTGACTGTCATAACTGTATAAACCTCTATCGCCATCCCTCAGCTTCCTCTACTCCAGGGACAACAACCCCAGCCAGTCCAATCTCTCCCCATAACTAAAGTCCTCCAATCCAGGCAACGTCCTGGTGAATCTACTCTGCACCCTCTCCAGCACCATCACACCCTCCCTGTAGTGTGGAGACCAGAACTGCACACAGGGCTCCATCTGCATCTGACCAGAGGTTTGTAAAGTTGTGACACTGTTCCCAGCTCTTTCATGCTGTGCCCGACCTATGAAGGCAAGCGTGCCGCACACCTTCTTCCCCACCCCATCCCTCTATTCAGCAACGTTCCTTCATGCTCTACTGTTTACTGTGTACATCCTTTCTGAATTCTCAGACTGGATCATCGTACGGATTGTGGTTGATGAATGGTTCTCAGTGCCTTAGGAACGAGTCTGGGGCTGCCAGATCTGGACCGTTTCCCAGTCAGCACCTTTCTCAGAGAGTCCTGCAGCAGAGGAACTGGATCCACACCAACCATCAACCACCCATTCATACTCATCGCATCTCACGCTCCCCACACTCCCAACACCTTCCCCCCCGACTCTTCCCACTCACCACCTACCTCGGGCATCTGGGAGGATCTCAACTTCTCTCCAGGAGATTCCCAGCCCAACTCACTCTCCAGCCCAACTCCCTCCTGTCTCCAGCCCAACTCTCTCTCTCCCCATCTCTCACTCACTCTCTCATTCTGATTTTCACAGCTTGTTTCTCTATCCGTCTCCAGAACTCTCACACTCCCTGTCCACCTCTCACATTCTCTCTGTCATGGTCTCTCTCTCCCCCGACAGAGCCCAGCAGCAGCCTGGCACAGTCCGTGATGTCAATGGCCTCCTCTCAGCTCAGTACTGACACCATCTCCTCCATGTCGGGCTCCTACCTGGCCAATGGAACAGACAGCCTGGCAGAGTGCGATCCCGAGGAGCGGCTCACTCTGCCTTCAGCAGAGGAGGAGGAGGAGGAGGAGGTGAGTCTTGCTGCAGTTTCACTCAACAGGGACCCCACAGCTTGGACAGTTGGATCAGAAGCAGGGCCCCACTGACTGGAGGTGGCAACGAGGATCTCAGCTGCACCCTGATCTTCGTGAGAGGTTCATCCAGGAGAAGGGATCTCCTGCTGCAACTGTATGGACCTTGGTGAGACCACACCTTGAGTACTGTGTGCAGTTTTGGGATTTTATAAGGTTTCAATCAGGTCCCCGTTATTCATATACGAGAGCACATATGAGCCGTGCTGTCCCCGCCCATCGATAAGCCAGTCCTGCCGTTCCAGGGATCAGTCTGGTGAATACACTCCCTCAAGAACATCCTTCCTCAGGTCAGAAGACAGAAGTGCACACACTACTCAAGGTGTGGTCTCACCAAGGTCCTGCACAGTTGCAGCAGGACATCCCTTCTCCTGGACGAACCCTCCCGTGAAGATGACCAGCACACCGTTCACTCCCTCAACTGCCGGCTGCACCCACATGTTTACTTCCCATGACTGGTGCTCAAGGACACCCAATCTGCCTTCCTGTTTCTGCCATGTGTCCAGGTTCTTCTGCACCTGCCCACTTGGTCAACCTGCCCACTTCACTGCAGAGCCCCTCCGCATCCTCCTCACAGCTCCCACCACCCCCCCTGCCGACCCCCACCCAGCTTGGTGACATCAACAGACTTGTATTTAATTCCCTCGTCTGAAATCACTAATATATATTGTGAATAGCTGGGATCCCAGCACTGATCCCTGCAGTACACCACTAGTTACTGCCATTGATTGCTGCCCTCTGTTTCCTGTAGGTCAACTAGTTGCTTATCCACAGCAGACCATTATTCCCAATCCCACCTGCTTTAGTTTTGCACTCTAATTTCTTTCGTGGGACATTGTCAAAAGCCTTGTGAAAATCCGTACACCCCACATGTACTCGTTCTCCCACCTCCACTCTACTAATTACGTCCACAAACAATTCCACGAAATTTGTTAACTGTGATGTCCCTTTTGTAAACCCGCCCAGTTTAACACCAGTCCATCACTGTTTTCCAAGTGCTCTGCTGTTACATCTTTAATAATGAACTCTGGCGTTTTCCCCAACACCCATGCCTGGCTAACTGGCCTATAATCCCCCAATTTCTCTCTGTTTAAACAGTGGGTTACATTAGCTAGCCTCTAATCTGTAGGAATTAGAACCATAGAACCATACAGCACAAAACAGGCCCTTCGGTCCACCATGTTGTGCCGTCCACCAAACCACCCTCACACTATCTAATTCAGACTCTAAAGAATGTTGGCAAATGACCATCAATACATCCATTATTCCGAGGGCCACTTCCGCAGATACGTAGACTATCGGGCACTGTGGATTTATTGACTTCCAATCCCATTAATTTCCATTTCCCCGCCAATACTGAGTGCACTCAGCTCCTCCCTCTCACTGGACCCCAGGTTCCCCAACGTTACTTCGTGGGCAGACCCAGAGTATTTGTTTATTGGGCTCAATGGCTGAGGAGAATGGGTGGATTCTGCCATTCTGGGGAGAGGGTTTGGTGACAGAACTGGTTGGAGGGGGTGCTGGGGACATGGGTTGGGAGAATTATTTGTGGGGAACAGTTGGTGGGGATTGGTCTGGGACAATTGGTTAGATTATGGGAATGAGGTGGGGAGATATGTTTTGACCTAATGGGTTGGCTGCAGTTGGGGGTATAGGGTTGGTTTGGGATTAGGGTATGGGTGAATGAATACATTGGGAATAGGTTGGGGAGGAATTGGATTGGGGAAAGGTTGGGGATGGGTTGGGGGAGTAGATTGGAGAATCTATTGGTGGGAGGATGGGTTGCTTCGTGACGTGGGGAGGGGTCTGGTGAGGGGCTTGGTGGGCAGTGGGTTGTTGAGGGGACGGTTTGGTTCGAGGTCAGCAGACAGCAGCAGCAATGGTTTCCCTGTCCTTGTTTCCCACAGGTCCCTCGGACACCGATGGCGGAGATTGGAGCGGGCACTGACCGTCGGGACTCTGAGGTAGGGGGTGGTGGGTGAGGGGCTGTTTGGGATTGGCCGCTGATGGTCCAATGCGGTAACTGTGTTGTCCATGTTTCTAGGGTAACGCTGTTGCCGAGGAGCAGGCGGGAGCTGCTGAACATGAGTCCAGTATCCATGGTAACCACTCTCCCTCTCCCTGTCACCCAGTTTTGGGAAGTCCTGGGCAGGTCAGCCATCCAATGTCCAGTGTCCAGGCTCCGCGTTCTGTGGTGCGTGCTCCTGCCTGTGTCCGTGTCCTTGTCCAGGTGTCCCTTTCCAGCATCCATGTCAATGGGTCAGAGTCTGGTGCCAGGGTGATCACCCACAGACAGTGATGGGGGTCTGGGAGTACCTGACCGGGGAGAGCACCCATGGGTCCTCACCCAGTCTGCCTGAGGGTGATCACTGCCAACGGCCTGGACATCCGTGTCCGGTGTCTGGATGTCTCTGGGTCCATGTCCAACATCACGCCTTGGAACCCGTGCCCAGGGTTTGTGTTCTCCTGCCTATCTACCCTTCATCTCCGGGGCTCGGTGTTCCCGAGCTGGCAGTCCAGGTGTGGGCATCCACGGAACAACGGTTGTGACCTGTGTCTGCTGTGGTCGACCAGGGCGCTGTATTCAATGGCCTGGTCAGGGGCCAGCGGTCACACTCTGCATCCAGGGTCCGTGTTTGGGCTTCTGTCCAGGGCTGTATGTCCGGGGGTCACGATTCACCATCCATGTCTGGGGCTGTGTCCAGAGACAGGACCCAAGTCATGGACCCTGGCTCACATCACCGGGCACAGATCACGGACCCAGGACACGGCCTCAGAACATGGACCCCTGACACAGATCACGGACCTGGGACACTGCCCCTGAACACGGACCCCTGACACAGATCATGGACCCAGAACACGGCCCCTGAACACAGACCCCTGACACAAATCATGGACCCTGAACACAGACTGACATAGATCACGGACACGGGACACAGCTCCTGAACACGGACCCCTGACACAGATCACGGACCCGGGACATGGACCTGACACAGATCATGGACCCAGAACATGGCTCCTGAACACTGACCCCTGACACACTCACTGACATAGCCCCTGAACATGGACCCAGGATATGGGTCTGGGACACAGACCCCTGAACATGTACCACAGACCTTGACTCCAGACCGGGGACATGGGTGATGGATGCGGACCGCAGACACGGATCCCAGACACGGGACACGGACCCCAGATGCAGACCCTGGAGGTTACTGCAGAGGCAGGAAGGTCGCTCAGACACAGACCCCGGGCAGACCCCCATCACAGTCCTGGACACGATAGTCGGACACGGACCCCCACCATATCCCACTGAGACCATGGGACACGGATCCCTGAATGCAGACCCATGCACAGACCCTGGTCAGTTGTGCTCAGTCATGGCTCTCTGACACAGATGCCCAGTGCACCCTCAGATATGGTTCCCTGCTCACAGCGGGTAGTGCTGCTGCCGCAGGGTCCTGGGTTCGATCCTGACTTCTGGAGCTGTCTGTGTGGAGTTTGCACGTTCTCCCTGTGACTGGGGGTTCCTCCAGGTGCTCCGGTTTCCCCCAACGTCCCAAAGGTGTGTGGAGTAATCGGCCACCCCTGTGGTACGGGGGGTGGTGGGGGGTGGGGGTGGGTGGGAGTGCAGTTGGTGAGTCACTGCCTGGTTCTCCATCCAGGGTGTATGTACAAGGGATGTGTGGGGTGTCCGTGTTCCCTGTCCACGGTCCATGTCGGGGGTCCAAGTCCATGATCTGTGTTCTGTGTCTGTGTTCCATGGGCAGTGTTGGGGGTCTGTGCCCGTGGTCCACGTCTGGAGTCTGAGTCCAGGCTCCGTGTCTGTCCATGTGGGGGGTCCGTGTCCGTATCTGGAGTGCGTGTCCATGATGCTGCCCTAACTGATGCACCCACTGAGTTGCATGGCTGTTGTTGGAACAGATATTGTGTGCAACGGTCACATGTTCTATCACCACACACGTGTCACACCGTGTGTTCTATCACCACAGGTGTCGCACCGTGTGTTCCGTCACCACACGTGTCACACCGCGTGTTCCGTCACCACACGTGTCGCACCGCGTGTTCCGTCACCACACGTGTCGCACCGCGTGTTCCGTCACCACACGTGTCGCACCGCGTGTTCCATCACCACACGTGTCGCACCGCGTGTTCCGTCACCACACGTGTCGCACCACGTGTTCTGTCACATGTCACAATGCGTGTTCCGTCACCACACGTGTCACACCACATGTTCCATCACCGCACACGTGTCGCACCGCGTGTTCCGTCACCGCACACATGTCACACCGCGTGTTCCGTCACCACACGTGTCGCACCGCGTGTTTCAGCGACACTCGGGCTGCCCGTGTCCCTGCCGGCTCACCGTCTGCCTCTCCGCAGGGTGGTGGGGCCCGAGCGTCGTCACTCCCGTGTGCGACAACAACAACGAGCCGCCGGGGCTGATGGGACTGGACAACGACCCCTGTCCAGAGGTCACTGCGCCCGGTGAGTGGTCATCTCCGTCCTCTGTGGTCAGCCCATCCCGACCGAGGTGTGGCCAGCTCAGCTCCCGAATCCCGTGGCCTCCCCCCCCCCATCAACTGGGAAGTTGATGGCGATGACTCATCCAGGCGAGTGGAGAGTGTTCTACCCTGATGTTCCTCCCAGCTGGTGGAAAGGGTTGGGTGTCGGGGGGGGTCACTCACCGCAGGTTCCCCAGCCTCTGATCTGCTCCTGTAGCCACGGTGTTCATGTGGCTGGTCCAGTTGAGTTTCTGGTGACCCCCAGGATGTTGTTGGTGGGGACTTGGTGATGGGGTTGCCATTGGAGGCGTTAGACTTCAATGGAGTGAATGTTATCTGCCACTTATCAGCCCACATCTGGATACTGTCCAGGTCTTGCTGTGTGCAGGCAGGGGCTGCTTCATCTACCGAGGAGCTGTGAATGGGACTGGACACGGTGCAGACATCAGTGAACATCCTCACTGCTGACCTTCTGATGGAAGGAAGGTCACTGATGGAGCAGCTGAAGGTGGTTGGGCCCAGGACACTGCCCTGAGGAACTCCCACACTGGTGTCCTGGGGCTGGGAGACTGACCTCCCACACCCACACCCACCCGTGTGAGCTCTGACCCCAACCACTGGAGTGTTTCCCCTCCGACACCCATTGACCAGATTTACCAGGGCTCCTTGATCCCACACTGGGTCAGATGCTGCCTTAATGTCAGGGGCAGTCACTCCCACCTCACCTCTGGGATTCAGCTCCTCGGTCCGTGTTTGGATCCAGGCTGTGATGGGGTCTGGAGCTGGCTGATTCTGGTGATGCCCAGACTGGGGGGTGGTGAGCAGGTTACTGGTCAGTAGACAGTGCTGTCAACCACACTTCCATCACTTCACTGATGATGGAGAGTGGACTCAATGGTATTGGTTTATTATTGTCACTTGTACCGAGGTACAGTGAAAAGCTTGTCTTACAAACCAATCGTACAGGTCAATTCATTACACAGTGCAGTTACACTGAGTTAGTACAGAGTGCATTGAGGTAGTGCAGGTAAAATCAATAACAGTACAGAGTAAAGTGTCACAGCTACAGAGAAAGTGCAGTGCAATAAGGTGCAAGGTCACAACAAGGTAGATCGTGAGGTCAGAGTCCATCTCATCGTATAAGGGAACTGTTCAATAGTCTTATCACAGTGGGGTAGAAACTGTCCTTAAGTCTGGTGGTACGTGCCCTCAGGCTCGTCTCTCCTACCTGATGGGAGAAAAGAGAGAATGACCCGGGTGGGTGGGGTCTTTGATTATGCTGGCTGCTTCGCCAAGGCAGCGAGAGGTAAAAACAGAGTCCAAGGAGGGGAGGCTGATTTCGGTGATGCGCTGGGCTGTGTCCACAACTCTCTGCAGTTTCTTGCGGTCCTGAGCAGAGCAGTTGCCATAGCAAGCCGTGATGCATCCAGATAGGATGCTCACTATGGTGCAAGGATAAAAGTTGGTGAGTGCTAAAGGGGACATACCGTATTTCTTTAGCCTCCTGAGGAAGTAGAGGCACTCATGAGCTTTCTTGGCTGTGGTGTCTATGTGATTTGACCAAGACAGGCTGTTGGTGATGTTCGCTCCCAGGAACATGAAGCTCTCAACCCTCTCGACCTCAGCACCATTGATGTAGACAGGTGCATGTACATCGTCCCCTTTCCTGAAGTCAATGACCAGCTCTTTTGTTGACATTGAGGGAAAGGTTGTTGTCATGACACCATTCCACTAAGCTCTCTGTCTCCTTCCTGTACTCCGACTCATCGCTGTTTGAGATACGGCCTCCCAACGGTGGTATCATCTGCAAACTTGTAGATGGAGTTAGAGCAAAATCTGGCCACACAGTCATGAGTGTATAGGGAGTAGAGTAGAGGGCTGAGGACACAGCCTTGTGCAGTGATTAGCCAATTCGATTTGTCCTTTGTTTTGTGAAACCTCATCCTTTTGCTGGTTCATGGACGGGGCACTGATACCAACCCAAGGGTGGGGCAAGGCCTCCCGAGGGATGTTGCTTTAGTCGAAGCAGAGGGTGAGGTGGGGAACGTGAATCTGCCCATTATTTTGCTAACTATCTCCTCTACAACCTCAGGGACACCCGTCAGTGAGGACCGGTCCAGCCAGTGGTCCTCTACCCCTTGCAACGCAGACCTGGATCAAGCTGGAGACCCCAGCCCTGTCTACGGACCTCTGGCCGTGTGAGGAAGGACTGGACTGCAGCCAGAGTGTGGCACCCCTAAAGTAGATCAACGCTTCACAGCTGGAACTCCCTCCCAGCTCAACACAACATTGAGACCCCACTCCCCACCTGTCAGTGCTCACTCCATCCTTAACTCTGCCTTCCTAGACGTTCTGGGCCCACACTCTCCCTCACTGCATCTCCCTGTCCCTCTCCTTGTCCCTCATTACTAACTCACTCCGACCCTCACTCCTTACCTTGCTCCGTCTCTCATTCCCCATCTTCCCTCACTCCCTGCCCCCTGCATTGTCCCTTGCTCCAAACTCCTTGCCCACACTCTCACTCCCTGTCCCTCCCTCCGTCCCTCCCTCTGAATCTCACTCCCTCCCTGCCCCTCCCTCCATCCCTCCCTCCCTGCCCCTCCCTCCGTCCCTCCCTCCCTGCCCCTCCCTCCGTCTCTCACTCCCTGTCCCTCCCTCCGTCCCTCCCTCTGAATCTCACTCCCTCCCTGCTCCTCCCTCCGTCCCTCCCTCCCTGCTCCTCCCTCCGTCCCTCCCTCCCTGCTCCTCCCTCCGTCTCTCCCTCCCTGCCCCTCCCTCCGTCCCTCCCTCCCTGCCCCTCCCTCCATCCCTCCCCCTGCCCCTCCCTCCGTCCCTCCCCCTGAATCTCACTCCCTCCCTCCCTCCCTCCCTCCCTCCGTCCCTCCCTCCCTCCCTCCCTCCGTCCCTGACGATGATCCCCAGTGTTGGGGTGCTTTAAGGCATGGTTTTTCATGTTTCCCAGTGACTGTGGCTGATGCTGAGTGATTGTCCTCCATGTTGCAGTCTGTGCATTGCCTTCCACTGTAGATCAATACATACAAACAAGTACCCTGGTGTCTGAGTGTTCTTTGTATCACTGCTACCATGGGGTTGCAATTTTATCTTGTAAACCCTGATCCCAGGGTAACCCCATGGTAAACAACACACATGTCAGTAACCCACAGCAACTATCCCTGGGAGCAACACACAAAATACTGGAGGAACGCAGCAGGTCAGGCAGCATCTGTGGAGGGAAATGAACAGTCGACGTTTTGGGCCAAGATTCATCAGGACTGGAAAGGAAGAGGGCAGAAGCCAGAATAAAAGGGTAGGGGGAGGAGCACAGGCTGGCGGGTGAGGTGAATCCATGTGAGGGGGGGGAGGTAGGTAAGTGGGGGGGGGGGAGTGGGAATGATGTGCGAAGCTGGGAGGTGGTGGGTGGAAGAGGCAAAGGGCTGAAGAATCTGATGGGAGAGGACAGTGGACCAGGGAATAAAGGGAGGGAGGTGGGGAACCAGAGGGAGGAGGGTGTGAGTGAGGGGCAGGTCGTGAGGGTGGGGGAGGGGAAAGGGGTGATGGGGCTGCTGGGATAAGGGACAACAAAGTGGTGGGAACAGAGGGGTGGGTTACCGGATGTTGATGTTGTCTGGTTGGACACCACCGAGACAGAGCATGAGGTGTGGCCCCACCAACAATGTCATTCGATTCGTTTCTCCCTCCCCACCGATCCCCCTCCTGGCACTTATCCCTGCGACCATTCCAGATGTTACACCTGTCCCTACACCTCCTCTCTCACCACCATTCAGGGCCCCAGACAGTCCTTCCAGGTGAGGCAGCGCTTCACCTGTGAATCCAAGGGTGAGGCCTCCTCTGCATCGGTGAGACCTGAAGCAGATTGGGTAAGCGCTTCGTTGAGCACCTTCATTCCGTCCACTGCAACAGCCAGGACCTCCCGGTGGCCACTCACTGCAATTCCACATCCCACTCCCACACTGACATGTCTGTCCATAACCACCTGTACTGCAGCGTTGAGGCCAGACGCAGGTTGGAGGAACACCTCATATTCGGCCTTGATGGTCTCCAACCTGACGGCCTCAACATCGATTTCTCCAACTTCTGGTAACCCCACCCCCCCCCTTTGTTGTCCCTTATCCCAGCAGCCCCATCACCCCTTTCCCCTCCCCCACCCTCACGACCTGCCCATCACTCACACCCTCCTCCCTCTGGTCCCCCACCTCCCTCCCTTTATTCCATGGTCCACTGTCCTCTCCAATCAGATTCCATCTTCTTCACCCTTTGCCTCTTCCACCCATCACCTCCCAGCTTCTCAGCTCAATCCCACTCCCCTCTCCCCCACCTACCTTCCCCCTCTCACCTTCCCCCTCTCACCTGCACTCACCTCACCTGCCAGCTCGTGCTCCTCCCCCTCCCCTTTTATTCTGGCTTCTGCCCCCTTCCATTCCAGTCCTGATGAAGGGTCTCGGCCAGAAACACTGACTATTTCCCTCCACAGACGCTGCCTGACCTGCTGGGTTCCTCCAGCACTGTGTGTGTTGCTCAAGATTCCAGCATCTATGGAATCTCCTGTGTCAGCAGCAAACCCCATGTCCCACTGACTGGCCCCTGTCCTCGGCCCCGTCCTACTGACCAGTCCCCGCCTTGTCCCACTGGGTTTAAACTAATCTGGCAGGGGGATGGAAACCAGGATGTTAGGATAAGGGAGGAAGTTTACAGAAACAAGTCCAAGACAGTGTGCAGTGAGAATGGCAAGAGGGACAGGCAGGTGAGGAGTCAGGAATAATTTGTTGAACAATAGAAGTACAACAAACCAGGATGTTAGGATACAGGATGTTAGGACAGAGGATGAGGTATATAGAAACAAGTCCGTGACAGTATGTAGTGAGGATGGTAAGAAGGACAGGCAGGTGAAAAGTCAGGATAACTTGCTGAACAATAGAAGTACAACAAAATCAATAGCAGATACTGGACTGAATGTACTATATTTAAATGCACGTAGCATTAGGAATAAAGTAGATGACCTAGGGGCACAACTACAGATTAATAAATACGACATTGTGGCAATCACCGAGTCATGGCTTTATGACGGATGTGATTGGGAACTGAATGTCCAGGGGTACACAGTGTATAGGAAGGATAGGCGGGTAGGCAGAGGGGGAGGTGTGGCCATGATGGTTAGTAGTGATATAAAATCAATAGAAAGGAAGGACATTGGGTCTGAAGAAGTGGAATCCTTATGGGTGGAGCTAAGAAATAGCAAGGGTAAAAGGACAATAGTAGCAGTTATATATAGGCCCCCAAATAGCAGTCAGGAAGTGGACGATGTTGCAGTTTGAGATAGAAAAAGTGTGCCAGAGTGACAATGTGAAGATAATTATGGGGGATTTTAACATGAAGATGGACTGGGAAATCCAACAAGGCAGTAGAACTCAGGAGAGTGAGTTTTTGGAATGTCTACGGGACGGTATTTTGGAGCAACTTGTTGATGAGCCCACCAGGGGATCGGCGGTTTTGGATTGGGTGCTGTGTAATGAACCAGAGGTGATTAGGGAACTAAAGGTAAAGGAACCATTGGGAGCTAGTGATCACAATATGATTGAGTTCAGTTTCAAATTTGAGAAGGAGAAGCTGATAACTGGTGTATCGATATTTCAGTGGAACAAAGGAAATTACAGTGGTATGAGAGAGGAGTTGGCCCAAATTGATTGGAAGAGTAAGCGAGCTGGAGGGACGGCGGAGCAGAAATGGATGGAATTTCTACAAGAAATAAGGAAAATGCAGGATAGAGATATTCCAAGAAAAAAGGTTTTGAATGGAAAAAAGGCACAAATGTGCATAACGAGAGAGGTGAAGGCTAAAATAAAAGCAAAAGGAGCGGCATACAAGGAAGCAAAAATTAGTGGGAAAACAGAAGACTGGGAAACTTTTAAAAACCTGCAGAAAGTAAACTAAGAAGGTCATTAGGAAAGATGAATTATGAAAGAAAGTTGGCAGATAACATTCAAAAGGATACTAAGAGTTTTTTAAATATATAAGGAGAAAAAGACAGACACGGGTTGATATAGGACCAATCGATAACGGTGCGGGAGAGATTATAATGGATGATAAAGAGATGGCAGAAGAACTAAATGAATATTTTGCATCAGTCTTCACTGTGGAGGACATCAGCAATATACCGGTTAGTCAGGGGTCTCACGGAATGGAACTGAGTTCAGTTAAGGTTACTAGAGAGAAGGTGCTAGGAAAACTAAATGGGCTAAAGACTGATAAGTCTCCCGGACCGGATGAGGTGCATCCCTGGGTTCTGAAGGAGGTGGCTTTAGAGATAACGGAGGCATTGGTGATAATTTTCCAGGAATCGATAGACTCCGGCATGGTTTTGGAGGACTGGAGGGTCGCAAATGTAGTTCCGCTGTATGAGAAAGGTGGGAGGCAGCATAAAGGAAATTACAGACCTATTAGTCTGACGTCAGTGGTGGGAAAGTTATTGGAATCGATCCTCAAGGATGGGGTTATGGAATACCTAGAGGTGCAAGGCAAGATAGGTCCTAACCAACATGGTTTTGTGAAGAGAAGATCCTGCCCGACCAACCTATTGGAGTTTTTTGAAGAAATCACAGGTAGGGTGGATAAGGGAGAGGAGGTAGATGTTGTGTATTTAGACTTTCAAAAGGCCTTTGACAAGGTGCCGCATAAGAGACTGATTAATAAGATGAGAGGTCATGGAGTTACAGGTAGGATAACAGAATGGGTGGAGCATTGGCTGGTTGGCAGGAAGCAAAGGGTGGGAATAAAAGGATCTCGTTCTGGTTGGCTACCGGTTACTAGTGGTGTTCCACAGGGGTCGGTGTTGGGGCCGCTTCTTTTTACCTTGTACGTTAATGATTTGGATGATGGAATAAATGGTTTTGTGGCTAAGTTTGCGGATGACACCAAGATAGGTGGAGGAGTAGAGAGTATTGAGGAGACAGGAAGGTTGCAGAGAGACCTGGATAGTTTAGGAGAATGGGCAAGGAAATGGCAGATGAGATTCAATGTTGAGAAATGTGCAGTTGTACACTTTGGAAACAGAAATTAACGGGCAGATTATTATCTAAAGGAGAGAAAATTCAAAGTACAGAAGTGCAAAGGGACTTGGGGGTACTCGTGCAGGATACGTTAAGGGTTAACCACCAGGTCAGATCAGTGGTAAGGAAAGCGAATGCTATGTTGGCATTCATTTCGAGAGGTATAGTGTATAAAAGTAAGGAAGTGTTGATGAGGCTCTGCGGGGCACTAGTGAGGCCTCATTTGGAATATTGTGCGCAGTTTTGGGCCCCATATCTTAGGAAGGATGTGCTGATGTTGGAGAGGGTTCAGAGGAAATTTACAAGGATGATTCCCGGAATGAAAGGGCTTGCGTATGATGAGCGTTTGTCGGCTCTTGGACTGTACTCACTGGAGTACAGAAGAATGAGAGGAGACCTCATAGAGACATTTAAAATGTTGAAAGGACTGGACAGAGTAGATGTGGCTAGGCTGCTTCCCTTGATGGGTGAGGCCAGGACCAGAGGGCACAATCTTAGAATTAGAGGGTACAGGTTTAAAACAGAGATGAGGAGAAATTTCTTTAGCCAGAGGGTGGTGAATTTGTGGTACAGCAGTGGAGGCCAGGTCATTGGAGGCGTTTAAGGAAGAGATAGATAGATATCTAAATAGTCGGGGTATGAAGGGATATGGGGATACGGCTGAAAATTGGGGTTAGAATAGTGTCCCCCCTCCCCCATTTTGCATTTCTTTTTCTTTTTTCCCCTTTCCTTGGAGCAGACTCGATGGGCCGAATGGCCTACTTCTGCTCCCTTGTCTTGTGATCTTGTGACCGGTCCCCTGTCCCCGGCCCCGTCCCACTGACCGGTCCCCTGTCCCCGGCCCCGTCCCACTGACCGGTCCCCTGTCCCCGGCCCCGTCCCACTGACCGGTCCCCTGTCCCCGCCCCCGTCCCACTGACCGGTCCCCTGTCCCCGGCCCCGTCCCACTGACCGGTCCCCTGTCCCCGCCCCGTCCCACTGACCGGTCCCCTGTCCCCGGCCCCGTCCCACTGACCGGTCCCCTGTCCCCGGCCCGGTCCCACTGACCGGTCCCCTGTCCCCGCCCCCGTCCCACTGACCGGTCCCCTGTCCCCGGCCCCGTCCCACTGACCGGTCCCCTGTCCCCGGCCCCGTCCCACTGACCGGTCCCCTGTCCCCGGCCCCGTCCCACTGACCGGTCCCCTGTCCCCGGCCCCGTCCCACTGACCGGTCCCCGGCCCTGTTCGACTGAGTGCACCGACTCCCCCCTCAGTCCTTGTCCCTACCCCCAAGTGGGGGACAGGCCGTTCGGCCCACCCAGTCCGTGCCGTCCATCACTCACCCCCCCCCGTCCCGTGTTCCCGGAGCCCGGAACCCGAATCCCGACCCCGGCGGAGCAGTTTCCGGGCGGACCGGATCCGGAAGCCGTGGTCACGCTGCCATGGCGGAGTGGGTGCAGCGGCGGCTGGAGGAGCGGATCCCGGAGCTGGAGCAGCTGGAGCGGGCGGGGCTGCTGGCGGGGGGGGAGCGGCGGTGAGGGGGGGAGCGGGCGGGGCTGCTGGCGGGGGGGGAGCGGCGGTGAGGGGGGGGAGCGGGCGGGGCTGCTGGCGGGGGGGGAGCGGCGGTGAGGGGGGGGGAGGGAGGGAGGGGTTGGGTGAGGGGAGGGGAGGGGGGTGAGGGGAGGGGAGGGGGGTGAGGGGGGGAGGGGTTGGGTGGGGGGAGGGGTTGGGTGAGGGGAGGGGAGGGGGGGGAGGGGTTGGGTGAGGGGAGGGGAGGGGGGAGAGCGGCGGTGAGGTGGGGGGCCGGGGGGGGGGGGGGGAGGGAGGGGAGGGGGTGTGTGTGAGGGGAGGGGGGGAGCGGCGGTGAGGGGGGGGGGGGAGGGGTTGGGGGAGGGGAGGGGAGGGAGGGGTTGGCGGCGGTGAGGTGGGGGCCGGGGGGGAGGGAGGGGAGGGGGTGTGTGTGAGGGGAGGGAGTGAGAGGTGGGGGTGGGGTGTGTGGCAGGAGGTGAGGGGTGGGGAGACGGAGGGGGTGCGCGGTGTGAGGGGGCTTGTGAGGGGAGGGAGTGGGGTGTGTGTGGAGGTGGGGGGCGGGGAGAGGGAGGGGGTGTGAGGTGTGGGAGGGGAGGTGGAGGGTGGGAGGGATTGCATGGGAAAGTGCCCTGAGAAGAGGAGGGTTGGTGAAGATAGAAGAGTGGATTGAAGAGTCACAGAGGGAACAACCCCTCTGTCTTGTTGAAAGGGAGGCCAGGCAGATCCTATCCTTGCTACGCCTGGTGGAAGAGGGGATGGGATTAATGGTTCACCCCTGTCATCTGTAACAGGCAGGGCCCCTAATATTGTTGACGTACAGAGGGATCTTGGGGTCCAAGTCCATAGCTCCTGAATGTGGCTCCACAGGTTGATAGGGCAGTAAAGAAGGCATGTGGCATGTTTGCCTTTATTAGTTGAGGCACTGAGTTCAAAAGTCAGACAGTTATGTTGCAGCTTTATAAAACTAGTGAGGCCCATCTGGAGTATTGCATTCGGTTCTGGTTGCCCCGTTACAGGAAGGATGTGGGGGCTTTGGAGAGGTTACAGAAGAGGTTCACCAGGATGTTTCCTGGATTAGAGGGCGTGTGCTATAAGGAGAGGTTGGACGAACGAGGGCTGTTTTCCCTGGAGCAGCGGAGGTGCTGCAGGGAAGGGGTGGGGTCCTGAGGAAGGGGACAGGAATGTGAATTAACTTGGTCAGCTACATGTTTGGTTGCACAGATGCATTGGTTCAGATGGCCTCTTTCTCTGCTGTAGGCATCTCTGGTTCTTGGTCTCAAATGTCTGGCCTCTACACTAGCCACACTCCTGTGCTCTCCATGTACCCTCTGCTGTCCGATCCCTCGCTCGTCACACTGCTGCTCACGAACCTTCATCAGCTCTGAGTTAAGCAATGTCCTGAGTTTATCTCCTCGTCCCACTCATAAAGTCCCATCACGGTCTCAGTCGTGCCTGTCTCACCTCCTCCAGTCCCTGCTCCCTCTCCTGATCAGGGTCGACCCAAAGTGCCCCTATGCCTCCACAGACACTGCTTGACCCACTAACTTCTTTCAGCAGTTTGTGTTTGCGAATGATTCCAGCACCTGCACACTCTCCTGTCTCCTGCTCTCCTCTGATTCTCCCACTTTGCCATTTCACGCTCCTTGTACCTCCCCGATTCCCATTGCTCCACCACTGGCGGCTGTGCCTTCAGCTGGCAGGCCCCGAAATCAGGCATTCCCTCCTTGTGTTAAAGCTTCACTTTAAATCTTTGCTCTTGGATGCAGTTCTGTCCACCTGGGCTCATGCTCCTTCTGCAGCTGGGGTCGAATCGTATTTCATTTTACTGCTAAAGAGTCACTCGATGTTTCATTAGTTGGAGATGGTGAATCAATACCAGAGCTTGTCTTTCGTTGTTTATTTGTAGAGCGGTGATAAGGAAGGTCACTACCCTGGAACACAAGGTGCACCGGAGAGTGCTCAGTAAGGAGAACTTCATCAGCTACATCCAGGTGAGTGTGAGACTCCACAAGACTGGAGTTGCCGCAGCTGTGTCTCTGCCATTGTGATGTGGGTAATGTGAAAGCGTCAGCACAGCTCAGAGGTACCTCTGGTGGTTTTGGGCACGGTCGGTGTGATCTGGTCTCTTCACCCAGCTGTTTTATTTTCCAGTATGAAATTAACTTTCTCGAATTGCTGAAGAGGCGACGAGTGGTGAGTTGGAACAAAGTTTTACTGAAAATCTGCAATTAATTTTAGTCTAATTTTTGACAGTTTTTAAACATGTTCCCTCCTGTTTTTCTGCCCCACCCCCCAGCGAACTGGCTACAACTTTAAGAAAGAGGAGGTTGAATATGCCATTGTTAATCGGGTTCATGGATTGTTCCAGCGAGCTCTGGCCAAATGGAAGGTAGGGCAGTGAGTGAGTGCCACCAGAGTGGTGTAGTGTCCAGATCGCACGTTGACTGAAGTAACTGGCTTCTTGTGTTACAGGGCGACATCCAGTTATGGCTTTCTCATGTAGCTTTCTGCAAGAAATGGGTAAGGACCAGTTTGTTCTCATTGTCTAAATTTACTACTCAGCTCCCTCACATTGACAGTAATACCACTCTACAGTTCTATGCTGTTCACTGTATCTCCACTGATACTAATCCAGCTCCCTTACACCATCCCTCAGTCACCCCTATCCCCCTGCGCCCTGTCACTGACTGTATCCCCACTGATGTTAATCCCCCTCCCTCACCCCATCCCTCAGTAACCCCTCTCCCCCAGCATCCGGTGTCACTGACTGTATCCCCACTGATGTTAATCCAGCATCTTTGTTTGGTTTTGATTCTTTCACAGAATGCCAAGGTCAAGTTAAGCAAGGTGTTTTCTGCAATGTTAGCCATTCATTCTGACAAACCAGGTGAGGTTCCTGCGCTCTCGGACATGCCTGACAGGAGTTTGTGGGTAGCTTGGGCTCTGGGGTGTTCATTCATGTTTGCACATTCTGTTATTGCTTTCCAGCATTATGGATCATGGCAGCCAAGTGGGAGATGGAGGATCGGTTGTCCTCAGAGAACGCAAGACAGTTGTTCTTACGAGCTCTCCGGTTTCACCCAGAATCTCAGAAGTTGTATCAGGAGGTAGGTGTTGTCCAGCTGGTGTCCTTGTATCTGGATGGATGGGTTCTATCTCTGAGACGCTCCATCCTATAGAAATTGAGACAGAAGCTCTTCATGGTGCCAGGAGGCAGCATTTGTCACAGACTGTGGTACAGCAAAGCCTGATCACAGCCCTCCTGGCACCAGCTCTGTTCAGGAGTGACTACATCAGCCATGGGCCCTTCTCCTGCCACTCCAGTGTTCCTTTGAATTCAGTGGGTGCTTCCCTTCACCCTACTCTTAAGCAACCCGGGTGGGCAAAGTATTCCTCATTATTCCTCAATTCCTTGTGATGTAGGGGGCCATTCGGCCCATTGAGTACATGCTAGCTCTCAGTGCAATCCTATTTCCTACATTTCTCTCCAATCTATCCTCTCTCTCATTCCCATCAACTCCCCCAGACTCTACCCTCACCCACACACTGGGGGTAACTTACAGCGGCCGATTAACCCACCAACCCTCACGTGTTTGGGATGTGGGAGAGAACCGGAGCCCCCAGGGGAAGCCCATGCAGTCACAGGGAGAACATGCAAACTCCACACAGACAGCGCCCGATGTCAGGATCAGGCCTGGAGTGCTGGAGCTGTGACGTATGTTGTGCCAACTTATGTGGACGAGACTAGCATTTATTACCCATCCCTGGTTGTCCCTGAGAAGCTGGCACTGAGCTGCCTGGGACTGCAGTCCCTGTGGTGAAGGTGCTCCCACCGTCCTTATGGCATTGAGCTGCCTGGGACCACTGCAGTCCCTGTGGTGAAGGTGCTCCCACTGTCCGTCTGGCGAGGAAGTTTTGGGTTCCGTGATGATGAAGTCCCGTCATTTCCAAGTCAGGATGGTGTGGAACCGGGAGTTGGTTTCCCCTGTGCCTGGGTTTGGGAATGCTGTTGGAGGGGCCAGTGTGGGATGTGATCATTCCTGTTGTCTTTTCCAGTATTTCCGGATGGAACTGATGCATGCAGAGAAACTCCGCAAGGAAAAGGAGCTCTTGGAGATGGCGAAACTGGAGCGGGTATGGGATGGGATCGGGGAAAGGAAGGGGTGGGGGAGATGGGGGGGCTGCAAGAGCAGAGGGAGGTGGTGTGAACGGCTCAGTCTCTGTCAGTGTGGGGGTGTGGGTGGGGGGGAGGTGGGGGTAAATGGGGCTGTCGGTGTGGGGGTGAATGGGCTCTCACTGTGGGGGTGTGACTGGGGGTGGGGGATGAATGGGGCTCTCAGTGTGGGGGTGAATGTCAGTGTGGGGGTGTGGGTGGGGTGAATGGGGCTGTCAGTGGGGGTGTGACGGGGTGGGGGGGTGAATGGGGCTCTCAGTGTGGGTGGGGTGGATGGGGCTGTCAGTGTGGGGGTGTGGAGGTGAATGGGTCTCTGTCAGTGTGGGGGTGTGGGTGGGGGTGAATGGGGCTGTCGGTGTGGGGGTGAATGGGCTCTCACTGTGGGGGTGTGACTGGGGGTGGGGGATGAATGGGGCTCTCAGTGTGGGGGGGTGAATGGGGCTCTGTCAGTGTGGGGGTGTGGGTGGGGTGAATGGGACTGTCAGTGGGGGTGGGGGGGGTGAATGGGGCTGTCAGTGTGGGGGTGTGGAGGTGAATGGGGCTCTGTCAGTGTGGGGGTAGGGGTGGGGGGGTGAATAGGGCTCTTAGTGTGGGTGGGGGGTGAATGGGGCTCTGTCAGTGTTGGGGTAGGGGTGGGGGGGTGAATGGGGCTCTGTCGGTGTGGGTGTGACTGGGTGGGGATGAATGGGGTCTATCAATGTGGGGGTGTGGGTGGGGTGGGGGTGAATGGGTATCAGTGTGTGGGTGGGGTGGGGGTGAATGGGGTCTATCAGTGTGGGGGAGTGGGTGGGGTGGGGGTGAATGGGGCTTTGTTGGTGTGGGGTTGTGACTGGGTGGGGTGGGGGTGAATGAGGTCTGTCAGCCTGCTCCACTGCCTGGGTTCTGGGGCTGGGACTGCATTGTGACCCAGTGTAATTCCGGCTTTCTCTGCAGGATGATACGATGCCTCCAGAGGAGATCGTCAGTGGGGAATTGGCACGCATTGTGTATAAGAATGCCATTCAGAAAATTGCCGGTAAGATGGTATCCCAGACATTCTCTCCCTGCCCTCACCTGGTATAGATGGGTGTGATAGTTAGCATGGGCCCGATGGGCTGAAGGGCCTGATTCTGTCCTGTATCGCTCTGAGATGTGTGCCCCCTTTCCCCGGCCCGCGGGTAGTGACGAAGCTCAGTGCCAGAGTCTGGTGGGCTGTGCTGTATCCCTCCAGGGCCCTGACCCATGTGTGGAACACACAGCATTCACTGCCTTCTCCCACAGTGAGTCACGTTCTGGGAGCACCAAGTGGGTGATCCACCTCAGTTCCCCCTGAGATCCCCAAGTCTCAGTAACCAGGTTATTGCAGTGGCAACAGGAGCAGACCACGTCCCAGCTGTGGGACTCGAGACCTGCCCCCAGAACTGGCCAAGTGGATCCCGTCCAGTATCACACTGGCATCTCCCCAGGCGTGTCCTGCTCACTAAATGACTGCTGATCACTGCCCAGTCAGTTTGCTCTTGGACAAGAACAGAGTGACGGAAGGCATTGTGGGCGGTGCTACAAGTGGCCCCTGCTCATCGATGCCCAGTTTAAGTTTCACCAGAAGCACCTGGTACCAGACCTCAAATGTGGATGAAAGAGCTGAATTTCAGGGATGAGGCGAGTGTGACTGCCCTCGACATCAAGGTAACGTTTGGCCGAGTGCTTGATGGTCAGTGCACTCGGGCTGAAGGGCCTATTTCTGTGTAGCAGGAGTCTGCTGTCCCCACAGGTTCTTCTACACTGGCTGAAGCAGGGGTTGTGTTGGGGTGACTGCTCACCCCTCACCCCAGCTGGGAAGTACTGTGAGAGGGCGGAGTCTGTGGTCTGTAAGGTTACAGATTGTGCTGATGAACATTGTTGGTGCTGGTGTCCACAGTGCCTCAGATCTGGCCGTTCCAAACTGGACATCTGTTGTGAACTTCGGTCAGTGCATCTGCAGCCCACGAGATGGAGGGCATTTTCTGTGTGAAGCTGGGACCTCATCCTGAGGAACACGGCAGAACTGCTGCCCACGCCCTGCCTGCCAACACCTCCCAGTGGCCTCTCCTGTTGAGGACAAGGGCGGCCGGTGCAGAGAAACACCACTGCTGGCAGAGTTCTTTCCCATCCCACACCCTCCTGAGTTGGAAGTACATCGCTGCTCTTCACTATCACTGCAACTCCCTTCCCAGTGCTGTGTGGGGGCCACCTTCACCAGAAGGGCCACAGCAATTCAAGAGGGTGGCTCAGTCCCACCAGCCTTGTGCGACTGCAGACATCCTGGATAGTACAGGATAGAATGGACCGCCGGTGCAGCTCCAGGGTCCCGCAGCCCGGTGCAATCCTGACCTCCGCTGTCTGTGTGGAGTTTGCACGTTCTCCCTGTGACTGCATGGGTTTCCCCCGGGTGCTTCCAAAGACGTGTGAGTGGATGAATTGGTCAGTGAAAACTACCCCTCAGTCTGGTTGAGGACAAAAGAATCAAAGGTGAATCAATGCAGATATGTGAGTGAATAAGGTGCAGGGCTGCAGGGAAACGAGGGATTGCTCCCCCGGGAGCTGGTGGACCCGGTGGGCTGAATGGCCTCCTGTGTCATGGCCTGATGCCTGCTCTGTGTGTTCAGGAAACGTGGAGTTCCATCTGTCCTTCTGGAACATCGCCGTGCTCTTCGACTTCAGCCAGAAGCTGCAGGCCGAGATTGTCACAGAGTGAGTGTTGGGGCGCGGAGCTGGTGACCGGTGGCGGTTGTGTCAGGATATGGGGAGGTGTTGCTGAGGAAGGGGTCTGGGCCAGAGAGGGGGAGCAGTCACCCCAGCACAAGCAGCCCTTCGGACCATTCTGTCTGTGCTGACCATCGGGCATCAGTCTGTCGTAATCCTGTTTCCCAGCACTTGCTCTGTAGCCTTGGCAATTCAACAAATGTTGTAAGAGTCCTTGCCTCCACCACCCCCTCAGGCAGTGCCCCCCCCCCCCAATTAACCTATGTTCTGTAGTCTTTACCACCTTGTCTATGCCCCCCATCATTTGATATACCTCTGTAAGATCCCCCCTCGGCTGCCTCCTCTCTAAGGAAAACAAACCCAGCCTTTCCCTCATAACTGAAAACACTCCATCCCATGGAAGGAAGGTCCGTGGTGGTAATCCGTCCTGTAGTGTGATGACCAGAACTGTACACAGTACTCCAGCTGTGGCTGACCAATGTTTTATAAAGTTGTACCAAGACCTCCCTGCTCTTGTATTCTGTGCCCTGCCAATGATGGCAAGTATCCCACACACCACCTTATCTACCTGTGCTCCAACTTTAAGGATCCTTGGACTCGTACACCAAGGATCCTCTGTTCTGCAGTACTTCCTGGGGCCTGCTGTTCACTGTGTGTGTCTTACCCTTACTGTCGTTCAGTAGTGCATCACCTCACACTAGTAGGATGCGACTCCATCTGCCACCGCTCTGCCCACTTTACCAACTGGTCAATATTTCCTGTAACCCAGGACTGTTCTCCTCAGCACCACTGATTTTTCTGTCATCTGTGAACTTTCCAGTAATTCCTCATATTTTCATATCCAAGTCATTAATGGAATTAGAATGGGTTTATTATTGTCACTTGTACTGAGGTTCAGCGAAAAACTTGTCTTGCATACCGATCGTACGGGTCAATTCAGTACACAGTGCATTGAGGTAGTACAGGGTAAAATGATAACGGAATGCAGAATAAAGTGTCACAGCTACAGAGGAAGTGCAGCGCAGGCAGACAATAAAGTGCAAGGTCATAATGAGGTAGATTGTGAGGTCAACAGTCCGTCTTATCGTACTAGGGAACCGTTCAACAATACAACAGCGGGATAGAAGCTGTCCTTGAGCCTGGTGGTACACACTTTCAGGCTTTTGTATCTTCTGCCCAACAGGAGAGAGGAGTGAGAATGTGTAGGGTGGGTGGGGTCTTTGATTATGGTGGCTGCTTTACTGAGGCAGCGGGAAGTGGAGACAGAGTCTATGGAGAAGAGGCTGGTTTCCGTGATGTGCTGAGCTGTGTCCATAACTCTGCTGTTTCTTGCTGTCCTGGGCAGAGCAGTTGCTGTACGAAGCTGTGATGCATCCTGATAGAATGCTTTCTATGCATCAATAAAAGTTGGTGAATGTCAAAGGCGACGTGCCAAATTTCTTAGAGCAAACGATACAGGCCCCAGTACCGATCCCCGTGGTACACCACTGGTCACAGGTATCCGATCACAAAACAACCCTTCATCACCCTCTGCCTCCTATCACAAAGCCAACTTGGCATCCATCTTGTCAACTTGCCTTGGGTCCCTTGGCTCTAATCTTTTACACCAGTCTCCCATGTAGGTTCTTTAATGAAGTCTACGTAGACCATATCAACCACACTGCCCTCATCATGACATTTTGTTACTTCTTTGAAAAGCTCAAATTGGTCAGACAAGATTTCCCCCGACAAAGTGATGCCATCATTGACTCATTCCTGCCTTTCCAATTGTAGATTCATCTTGTACTTGATGACTTTTTCCAATAACTTCCCAACCACTGACAGTTGCCTCACAGGCCTGTTATTATCTGATGTTTCTGCTCGCTCTTTCGCTCACTGTTGGAGGTCTGTAGTATGGCCCCAGTAAGATAATCACCCTCTTCCTCAGTTTTACCCATGTGGCCTCATTTGAAAAGCCTTCTAGGACATCCTCCCTCATCACTGCAGTGATGGACCCCTTGATCAATGATGCAGTTCTGCCTCCTGTTTTATACCCCCATCACATCTGAAACATCTTTACCTAGAACACTGAGCCGCCTGTCCTGTGTCAACCATGTCTCTGTGAGTGCAGCAACACTGTATTCCCAAGTGCTGCTCTGCGCTTCACCAGTCAGCTTCCCTGCACAGTCGATGCAGTTCAGCTTTCCAGTCTCCCCGTGGCCCCTGGGCTAACTTGGTTTCCCTTCTGTGTTTGACAGCAGCATCCCCTCAAATGTACATCTACTCTGTCCCATTCCCTGCCAAAGTCGTGTAAGGTGATGGCAAAGCCTTCCCACAGAGCGTTATGCAACCCATCTAACGTGCAGGACCTACCTTCCCCAGAAACTCACAGTGATCCAAAGATCTGTAGCTCTCCCTCCTACACCATCCCTTTAACCACTCATTGACCCTCCTGTTCCTAGACGCACTTTCAGAGATTCAGAGATGGTAACCCTTGAGGACCTTTAATCTATGACTTAATGCTCTAAATTCATGTTGGAGAACCTTCCTCTTACCTCTGTTGTTCGTGACCACGAACAAACTCTGGCTGTTCGCCCTCCCCTTTCAGAGTGACCTGCAACTGCTTTAAGACGTCCTGGCATCAGGGAGGCATCTCCACTGGCAGCTACAGAAGCGCCTGTCTGCTGCCCTTCCCGTCGAGTCCCTCTCACAATAGCTCTGTGCATTTCTTGCCTTCTGTACAGCAGAACCAGTCATCAAAACGTTCCCCTCAGAAGCCATTTACCTTCCCCCAGCGCAGTAAACCTGAGGTGGGTGGTCACAGATGAGTCCTGCTCTGTGTCTACTGCTCCACCTGGTGGTCACCCATGGATTTCCTGCCTGTGCACTCAAAATCTGTGAGGTGACCAGTTTAGTGACCACGCTGTGCACGATGTCCGGAGTCTGCTGAATCCATCAACAATTTCAGCTGCACAATACAGTCAGGAGCTGCAGCTGTACACAATTCCTGCACACCTTGTTGCTGGGGACAATCCTGATCTCCCCCACAGGGCAGTGGGAACATTCCCCGAGCACAAGTTCTGCTGCGGATCACTCTCGAGTTATCTTGGTCCTCTGAAGAAGTAACTAATTCCACAAGGACATTTATTCTATTCTAAACAGAACAGGCTACAATCTGAAGTCCTGATAGTAGCAAATTAGAGCAGTACAGGTAGAAATACCCAGCTGTTACTCCTCACTAACAGCCCTCCTCACCAGAGGTCCCCACTCCACAAAGCCTGCATTGAAGCCCATTGATTTTGTCCTGTTGCTGTGCTTTCTCTGTCTGGTCTCTTGTGGACACAGCTCAGCACATCACAGAAACCAGCCTCCCCTCCATGGACTCTCTACACTTCTCCCTGCCTCAGTAAAGCAGCCAGCATAATCAAAGACCCCACCCACTCTGGACATTCTTTCTTCTCCCTCCTCCCATTGGGCAGAAGGTACAAAAGCCTGAAAGCACGTACCACCAGGCTCAAAGACAGCTTCTGTCCCACTGTTATAAGACTCTTGAATGGTCTCCTAGCATGATAAGATGGACTCTATACCTTGGACCTTGCACCTTATTGTCTGTCTGCACTGTATTTTCTCTGTAGCTGTTACACTTTATTCTGCATTCTGTTATTGTTTTCCCTTGTACTACCTCAGTGCACTGATGTGATGAAATGATCTGTATGGATGGCATGCAGAACAAAGTGTTTCACTGTACCTCGGTACACATGACAATAATAAACCAATTTACCAGCAAGAGACGACGGGCTGTTGCTTGGCCTCAGTTGAAAGGGTTGGTGTTACGGAAGTGGGGTGCTGATGGTGAAATGAGGTGAGAGTGGGGTGGGATAGACACTGGTGGGGTAATGCCAGTGATGGGGAATGCCACCTGACTGCCCTCTGGTCTGGTTCGACAGCCTGCAGACACTGTACCCACACCAGGCACTGACCTGGGACTTTGTTGCCCGACGAGAGCTGGAGCTGGGTGCAGCAGAGGCAGCGGGGCCCTCTGCAGAACGCAAGCAGAAGGTTGTTGATGCCGCGGAGCTTGCCCGCCGGGAGCAGCGCTGCTGTGCCGTGTACGATCAGGCTGTGGTCTCCGTGCCAACGGGTAGGTGCTGAACTTGCTCCCGGGAGGAGTGTAGGGGTAGGGTGAAGTGTGGGGAGGGGTGTGAGGTCGGAGCCTGAGGGAAGGGAGGTGGGGCTGCAGGCTCGGGGAAGCTGTGGCTGATTTGGGGAGGGAGAGGGGTGCCGGTGAAGTGTCGAGGGTGGGCTCAGAGTATTGGAGGCTGGGTGCTGAGCTTCACTGCTGGCAGTGTTCCAATTGCAGAAGCCATGTGGAAATGTTACATCACTTTCTGCCTCGAGCGATTCAGACGGAAAACTAACAAGCAGTCTCTCCGAGAGAAGGTGAGGCAAGGCTCCCCCCCCCGCGCCCGGCCACACCCCCTGTCCCCATCCTGTTCCCTGCCCCCCCCCCAAACCTCGTCTGCTTCCCCGCCCCCATCCCATTACCCACCCCCTCCAACCTCATCTGCCTCTCTCCCCCCCCCATCCCCCCCCCCCCCCCCCCCCCCCCGCAACCAAACCTCGCCCTCCTCCCCCGGCCCCCGTCCGTCCTGCTCTCCCGTTCCCCGGCCCCCGTCCGCCCTGCTCTGCTGTCCCCCTGCCCCAGTACACAGAGCCAAGCTGTTTTAGGTCCAGTTTCCTTCATAGTCTGCCTGATGTTTATGTTCCAGAGGCTGCAGCAAGTGCTGTCTGTGTTTGACAGAGCGAAGGAAGCCTCTCTCCTGCCCCAGGCGCTCTACAAACAGTGGGTGAGCACGTGTTTACACTGGATATATTTGAAGATGTGGTGAGCTCCTGGATGTTGGGGAAAACAGCTGAGGTGTGACCTGCCAGAGGGTTTCTGTGCACACTGTTAAATCTCTGATGACTGTTGATCAGGTGGTTAGTAGTGTGGGTGGACTGTGTGTAAATACAGGCAGAGAACAGCCGATAGCTGGAGTATTGGTGGAGTTCTGGGCTCTGAGCTCCAGGAAGAGGTGCTGGGGAGGATTGGCAGGACGTTGGCAGGGACTGGGGGAAGTCTGCACCCTGCAGAAGCTCAGGCTGTCCTGGGGACCGAAGCTGGCCCAGCGGGGTGCAGGCACGAGGCTGTCCTAGGGACAGAGGCTGGCCCAGGGGGGTGCAGGCACGAGGCTGTCCTAGGGACAGAGGCTGGCCCAGGGGGGTGCAGGCATGTGCACAAGCCAGAGAAGTGGGGAAAAGGCTGGAATGTGAAACTGCTTTAAGTAGATCCAGAGCCAGTACAGGTATGACAGCTGAATGGCCTCCTGTGTGCTGCATACGGGGTGTAATACATGCAGTGCTCCTGTGAGCGTTTGTTGGCTCTTGGACTGTACTCAGTGGAGCACAGAAGAATGAGAGGGGACCTCATAGAGACATTTAGAATGTTGAAAGGACTGGACAGAGTAGATGTGGCCAAGCTGTTTCCCTTGGTGGGTGAGGCCAGGACCAGAGGGCACAATCTTAGAATTAGAGGGTACAGGTTTAAAACAGAGATGAGGAGAAATTTCTTTAGCCAGAGGGTGGTGAATTTGTGGAATTCCTTGCCAGGTACAGCTGTGGAGGCCAGGTCATTGGAGGCATTTAAGGAGGAGATAGTTATCTAATTAGTCAGGGTATCAAGGAATATGGGGATAAGGCCGGAAATAGGGGTTACAATAGATTTTTTTGCTCATGGAGCAGACCCCCCCCCCCCAATTTCTCATTTCTTTTTCTTTTTTTTCCCCTTTGCTTTGGAGCAGACTCGATGTGCCGAATGGCCTACTTCTGCTCCCTTGTCCTGTGATCTTGTGTGAGGGGTAGTCTGGTGCTGAGTAGGGTAGAGGGAGTGTATGTGGGCGTGGGTGTTGTGGGGTGGGTGTCGGGGGTGGGGGTGTGTCGGGGGTGGGGTGTTGGGGGGATGTCGGCTCTGGGTGTCGGGGGTGGGGAGTTGGGGGCTCTGTGCCTGGGTGTCAGGGGCAGGGTAGTGGGGGGGTGTTGGGGGCTCTGGGTGGGGGTGTCGGGGGCAGGGTGTTGGGGGGTGTTTTGGAGGGGTTGTGTTGGCAGGGGTGTTGGAGGTGTTGAGGGGGAGGTTGTGCTGGGGGCTCTGGGCCTGGCCCTGGGGTTTGACTGCTCTGCTCTTACTGCAGCTTCGTTTACTGATGGAGTCTGGTGATGGAGACAAGGCTGTCCAAGTGGTGGAGACGGCATGCGCTGGATTTGGGAACTCCCTGGAGATGTGGCAGAGCAGCCTGGAGGTGCTGATGGAGCTGCAGAATCCTGGCGTCAGACGGCTCTTCCAGGAGGCTTTTCAGAAAGTTTCCCTGGCGGTGAGTTATCTGACCGTACCTCAGGCTGGTACTGAGGGTCACTGAGGCACAGGTGAAGCCGCGATGTCACACAGGCTGCGTGCTGCAGTGGGATGCTCCGCCTCTGGCCCCCTCGGTGGCGTGCACCTCCCAGTGCCTCTGTCTGCTCCTGGCTCTGCCCACGTCCCAGACGCTCAGCTGACGTTAGTCCCTGATCAGGCTGGAACAAGGATCGGTCTTTCCTCTTCTCATTTTCCATTTCGTTCCCAGAGGGTTGAAGTAACAGCCTGCCGCACTTCCCGTGTGTAGTGCAGGGGAGCTGTGCAATCTGCAGCTCAGAATCCACGTGTATAAATATTTTACTGATTTCATTCAGGACAAACAAATCATGGAATTGATAAAAAAATCGAGGCTGTGATCCAGTGATTAGTCTGAGCTTGTCCGTGTACCACTGGGTGCCAGGGGTGTCCGGGTGACACGGTGTGTCTGGTGAGTGTGTCTAACATTGGGGGAGTGGGGGGAATCCAGTGGGGGAGGGGGGCCTGTGCAGCAGGGTGGAGGGTTGTGCCTGGTAGGGCAGTGTGTCCAGTGCCATTCCTAATGCTGGATGTTCACACTGAGTGACTCCCAACTGATTCTTAAACTGAATCATCGATGGAGAGGTGGAACAGACTGGTGAGAGGTCGATGGTCAGGGCAGTTACGCGAAACAGTGGGAAATGGGATTTAATCCAGAGGTGTGAGGTGATGCGTCTGGGGAGGTGAAACAAGGCCAGGGAGTAAGCAGTAACGGGAGGATGTTGGGAGGTGTGGGACTCTGCCTGAGAGCATTGGAGGCAGACCCTGCCCCATTTTAAACAGTACCTGGGTGTGTGCTTGAGCTGTGATCCACGGGGTTACAGACCTGACATTGGAACATTGCATTTGGTTAGATGGCTCTTTTTGACTAGCACAGACACAGTGGGCCAAACGGCCACCTCCGTTGCAAGTTTTCTCCAATTCTCCAATTAGCTTTGCTCCTGTGAGCAGAAAGTGAGAGGGGCTTGTGGCGGGGACTTCAGTGTGTCCGGACGGTCTTCGTCATGCCCTTCATCTCAGTTAATGTTCCGTCATCGACATCCTTTCCCTCTTGGACCTGATTCCACAGCCAGCGGTTGTGCGGCTCACCAGCTGAGCAGGGTGCGGAAATGTTAACTCCCTGCTCGATTCCTGTGGGAAGGAAAACAGAATGAGGAGGATCTCCTGCAGTACCCAACCCGCAGTCTGTGCGGTCTCCTGCGGTACCCAACCCGCGCCCTGTGCGTCTCCTGCGGTACCCAACCCGCAGTCTGTGCGTCTCCTGCGGTACCCAACCCGCAGTCTGTTCGCCTCCTGCGGTACCCAACCCGCGCCCCTGTGCGCCTCCTGCGGTACCCAACCCGCGCCCTAGTGCGCCTCCTGCGGTACCCAACCCGCGCCCTGTGCACCTCCTGCGGTACCCAACCCGCGCCCTGTGCGCCTCCTGCGGTACCCAACCCGCAGTCTGTGCGTCTCCTGCAGTACCCAAGCCGCGCCCTGTGCATCTCCTGCCGGCTTTGTGGCTGGACTCCCACGGTTGGGTGGTAGTTTCTGCATCTATTGCGGTGGAAGGCAGACTCTGCACTGCACCAGTCCACCCACACTCACCACTTTCCACGTTACACAAAGGTATTAAGCTCCAACCTTCTGTGTTCTGGCATTTTTACATTTCGACTCCTCTGATACCATCTTCCCAGTCTGTCCCTGACGATTTGTTTCATTTCCGTTCCAAACCAGGAGTCACCCTTCCACCTCGCATCGGTTCTTCTGTTGGATCTTCCTTGAGTTGGATTGTGTCCTCTGCGAGCAGTTGACATTGTAGGCAGGCTAAGTCCACGGTGAGATCCTCTCCCTCTCACTGCCTTCCTGTTCCCCCGAGCTGCGTACTCCCTGGGCTGCTGCCTGATCCTCTGGTTCATTCCAAAAGCCCCTCAGTGATCTCCCTGGCCCATGTGTGTTCCTGGGGATCAGCAGCTTCGTCTTCCCCAGATCAGCAGCTGGGTTGTGTTTGGTTTGGTTTTCTGTTTCTTTCACCCTTCTCCCTCCTGTCACAGGACAGTTTACCGCTGTGGCTTCTGTACCTGAAGTGGAGCGAATCTACGAGCAGTGTCAACGAGACAGAAACTCTCTATCAGGTAGGCTCCTGTCTGACTGAGCTCTCTGTGCTGCTCTACGCTGGACTTGTTCTTAATTACGGGATTGTTGTGTCCACAGCAAGCCCTGCGGACATCCATCCCGGCCATCTCTGTAACCGTGAAAGAGAATTACCTGGACTGGGCCCTCAGGGCAGGCGGCCATGAGAAAGCACGGAAGGTGTTCACCAGGTAACATCTGAGTGCTTGCGGCTGAGTTAATGTGTGTAAGGATTGGATGGTGTACTTGTTGTGGGATGAGGGTGAGCAGGTTGTGCAATGGTCCATATCTCTACCAGTGACTTGGGTAGAAAAGGGGTGAGGTCCTGCAGAGAAATTTTAGGGAGTTAGGATAGAGGTTGAGGAACAGAACCTCAGAGGTGGTAATGTGTGGGTCACTCCCTGTGCCAGACATCAGAGTACAGAAATAACGAGACAGCCCAGATAAATGTGTCTGGAGTGTCTGTGCAGGAGGAGGGCTTTAGGTTCCAGGAGCACTGTGACCAGTTCTGTGAGGGGTGGTTACCTCAACAGAGCTGGGACCAGTGACCTCGCGGGGAAACTCACTGGTGCTGTGAGGGGTGGGGCACTGTAAACCACTGGCAGGGAGTGGGCACAGGAAGGCTGCACATCAGAAAAGAGTGCAACAAGGACTGTAAGAGACGTACAGTAGAGCTGGAAATCACAGCAGCAGGGGAGACAGTGCAAGGTTTAAGAGAGGCTTACGGTTAAGGTGCATGGTGTGTTGGCCTTCATTAGTTGGGGTATAAAGTTTAAGAGCCACGAGGTAATATTGCAGCTCTGTAGAACTCTGGTCGGACCACACCTGGAGTATTGTGTTCAGTTAGGTCGCCTCATTATAGGAAGGATGTGGAAACTTTAGAGAGGGAGCAGAGGAGATTTACCAGGATGCTGCCTGGATTGGAGAACATGCCTTATGAGGATAGGTTGAGTGAGCTAGGGCTTTTCTCTTTGGAGAGAAGGAGGATGAGAGGTGACTTGATAGAGGTGTACAAGATGATAAGAGGCATAGATCGAGTGGACAGTCAGAGACTTTTTCCCAGGGCGACAATGGCTAACACGAGGGGACATAATTTGAAGGTGATTGGAGGAAGATGTAAGGGAGATGTCAGGGGTAAGTTTTTTACACAGAGAGTGGTGGGTGCGTGGAACACACTGCCGGCAGAGGTTGTGGGGGCAGATACATTATGGACACTTAAGTGACTCTTAGGTAGACACATGAATGATAGAAAACTAGGGGGGTATGTGGGAGGGAAGGGTTAGATAGATCTTAGAGCAGGATAAAATGTCGGCACCACATTCTGGGCCGAAGGGCCTGTACTGTGCTGTAGTCTATGTTGCTCATGAGTCTAAATATTGCTGGGCCCAAGCTGTTCAGGAAAGGAAGGAGTGAGGGTGATTATTAAGGAGAATGTTGCAGTGTTGGAGAGAGACGATGTGCTGGAAGAACGGAAGCAGCTACACAGACCAGTGGGGAGGATATCGGAGCAAAGTCACAGGGATGTGTGAAAGAGAAGTGCTGATGGAGGACTTCACTGGAAGAGCAGTGACGTAAAAAGGCACTCGGGGGTGGGGGGTTAGGTGGGGTGTTGGTTTCTGAAGCAGGTTCAGGTTGAGCACATTTCTGGCCCAACAATGAGGGCAGCAATGCTGGACCCGACCCTGGGAAATCAGTTGGACCAAGCAGAGCAAGTGATCGCACTGAAGAAAAGGTGAGACCAATGAGAACAAACCAGTCCAGTGAGAATAAACCCATCCTCTCTAATGTCTCCTTGTGACCATTCCATCCCAGGCAGCAACCCCGTGAATCTCTGTTATATTCATGGAGTCATACAGCGCAGAACAGGCCCTTCGGCCCTGCACATCCATGCTGATCACGATGCCTATCCACGCCAGTCCCATTTGCCTGTGTTTGGCCCATATCCCTCCACACCTTTTCTATCCATCGAGCTATCCAAATGTCTTTTAAGTTTGTACCTGACTCTGTCACTTTGGCAGCTCGTTCCATGTACCCACCACCTTCTTCCGTGCTCTCTGTCACTACCACGTCCACCCGTAGCCCGGAGACCAGAGCTGTTGTCCCTGGAGTGAAGGAGGCTGAGCGTTGACATAAATAGGTAAATAAAATTATGAGAGGTGTAGAGGCCCACGGTAGGGGTGTCTCAAGCTAGTGGTCTTGGATATGAGGGAGGAGGTTTACAGTGGATCTGAAGGGTAAATGTTTCACACAGAGTAGTCGGTGTCTGGAACAAGCTGCCAGAGGAGGTGGTGGAGGCAGGAACAGGAACAACATTTAAGGGGCATCTGGACGTGTACTTGAATGAGCAGGGCAGAGAGGGATGTGGAATCATTGCAGGCAGTGGGATTGGTGTGGGTAGGCACAGACGTGGTGGGCCAAGGTTTCTCTGCTGCACAACTCTGGCAGTTGTTGCTGCTGTTAACTCTATGTCCTTCCACAGCACATTATCTCGCACTTGTCTGGGTTAAACTCCATCTGCCACCACTTGGCCCAACTTGCCAGCTTGTGTTCCATTGCATCCTCCCTCACTACCCACACCCCACCAATGGAAGCCAGGGTCCTGTTCCTCAGGATGGGGTGCTGAGGGCACTGGTGTAAATGTTCACAATGCAGAGGGTACAGCCAGGGACCGGGGGGACCGGTGGCCGGGTCAGGGACCGGGGGGACCGGTGGCCGGGTCAGGGACCGGGGGGACCGGTGGCCGGGTCAGGGACCGGGGGGACCGGTGGCCGGGTCAGGGACCGGGGGGACCGGTGGCCGGGTCAGGGGTCGGGGGGACCGGTGGACGGGTCAGGAGACGGGGTGACCGGTGGACGGGTCAGGGGTTGGAGGGAATGGTCAGGGGCCGGAGGAACCGGTGGATTGGTCAGGGGGACCAGTGGACGGGTCAGGGGCCGGGGCGTTGAATGAAAGTGACAGGCAAGTGAGCCACCAGTAACTGGGTGAAGGTTTTGGTTCCAGAGCAAGGGGTCGGCTGCAAGGTAGAGGGGAGGCAGTTTCAACCACAGTGTTCCACGCAGAGCTGGAAAGGTGTCTGAAAGGAAAAAAGTTGCCGAGCTGTGAGGAGATGGCAGGGGATTGGGACTAGCTGGATTGTTCTTGGATGGAGCTAGTACAGATTCGATGAGTGAATGGCTTCCTCCCTTCTGTGCTTCTGGTTTTGGGCTTCCTTGCATTTGATAACTTTTGGTAATTTTGACGTCACAATCTACCTCGTTGTGACCTTGCACCTTATCGTCTGCCTGCACTGCACTTTCTCTGTAGCTGTGACACTGCATTCCGTATTGTTTTACCCGGTACTACCTCAGTGCACTATGTAATGAATTGATCTGTACGAACGTTAGGCAAGACAAGTTTTTCACTGTACCTCAGTACATGTGACAATAATAAACCATTTCCAAAGATAGTAACCTTGATTAGAAAGTTTGCCGTCCCACCACAGGCCAAAGCAGACCCTGGGGGGAGGCAGTAAGTGAAGCATGTGTTCGGACCGAGTTGTCACCTCTCACTTCTGTTCCAGTCTCCACGAGAACAGGCCCTTTTCCCTGGAGTTCTTCAAGAAAATGATTGCGATTGAGAAGGAGCAGGTGAGCTCGGGGATGGGGGCAGGAGAGGTGGGGAGCACAGGGTAGGGTGTGGGGTGGACTGGACTCGGGGGAGAGGTTCTGGCTCGCTGGGATGACCGGATGCACAGGTTCATTGCAGGAACTGTTATCAGTCCTGCCCATTCATTACGACACTGAATGTTGAACCACGGCCCCAGGTGGGGCTTCCACAGGGGATGTAGCTGCCCCGACCCTGTCACACTCCACACACGGTACAGAACACTGGGCGTCTGGCTGCCCCGACCCTGTCACACTCCACACACGGTACAGAACACTGGGCGTCTGGCTGCCCCGACCCTGTCACACTCCACACACGGTACAGAACACTGGGCGTCTGGCTGCCCCGACCCTGTCACACTCCACACATGGTACAGAACACTGGGCGTCTGGCTGCCCCGACCCTGTCACACTCCACACACGGTACAGAACACTGGGCGTCTGGCTGCCCCGACCCTGTCACACTCCACACACGGTACAGAACACTGGGCGTCTGGCTGCCCCGACCCTGTCACACTCCACACATGGTACAGAACACTGGGCGTCTGGCTGCCCCGACCCTGTCACACTCCACACACGGTACAGAACACTGGGCGTCTGGCTGTGGAGACAGCTGAGTGTGGAGGCGAGACCAGTAAACATTGGGAGCTGGCTTGTTCCAGGTCCCACTGCTGCTGCTGTTGGTGAAATGCTGGGTGTGATTTGTCCCACAGGACTGCAGTAACATGCAGCGGCTCAGGGAATACTATGAGCGAGCTCTACGAGAGTTTGGATCCACAAACGCAGGTAGGAATCTGGGAAATAATGTCAGTAAGACAGAGTGTGTTAGCAGCATCACCTTCTGCCCTTCTGTGGGGGTAGCAGCTGGACACAGCACAGGTCAGCTGCCTCTTCCAGTCCTGTTCTCACTCTGCACCCACTCAGCTCCATCCTGGACCGTAAGATATAGGAACAGAATTAGGCCATTCAGCCCATCGAGTCTGCTCCACCATTCAATCATGGCTGATTTTTTTTTTCAACCCCATTCTCGCACCTTCTCCCCATAACCCTTAACCCCCTTACCAATCAAGAACCTATCAATCTCTGCTTCATATACACCCAATGACTTGGCCTCCACAGCTATCTGTGGCAACGAATTCCACAGATTCACCACCCTCTGGCTGAAGAAATTCCTCCTCATCTCTGTTCTAAAGGCTGTTCTAAAGGCTCCTCATCTCTGTTCTGAGGCTGTGCCCTCTGGTCCTAGACTCTCCCACTGCTGGAAACATCCTCTCCACGTCCACTCTCTCCAGGCCTTTCGGTATCCAGTAGGTTTCAATGAGATCCCCCCATCCTCCTGAACTCCATCGAGTACAGGCCCAGAACCATCAAATGCTCCTCATGTTAACCCTTTCATTCTTGGGATCATTCTTGTGAAGCTCCCCCACCCCCCCACGGGACTCTCTCCAGGGCCAGCACATCTCTCCTTTATATACAGGGCGCAAAGTTGCTCACAGGTCTGACCAACGCCTTATAAAGCCTCGGCATTACGTCCTTGCTTTTATATTCTAGTCCTCTTGAAATGAATGCTAACATTGCATTTGCCTTCCTTACTACTGACTCAACCTGCAAGTTAGCCTTTAGGGAATCCTGCATTAGGATTCCCAAGTCCCCTTGCACCTCCGATTTCTGAATTCACTCCCCGTTTAGAAAATAGTCTCCGCCTTTATTCCTTCCCTGCGCTGTATTCCATCTGCCACTTCTTTGCCCATTCTCCCAACATGTCCAAGTCCTTCTGCAGATTCCCTGCTTCCTCAACACTACCTGCCCCTCCACCTATCTTTGTATCATCCACAAACTTGGCCACAAAGCCCTCAATTCCGTCATCCAGATCTGGAGCATCATCTGATTAAACCAAGGCTGAGCTGGGACGGGTAGCAGACAGAAACTGTAGGTCTCACTACCCAGTCCGAGACAGGTGGCAGAGTTCAGACACAGTGAGGCTCCCTCTACTCCTGTGATGCAAGGGAAGATTCATAATCCACGTTCCAGAGCCAGCTGTGTGACAGCCGTTTATTGAACATTCAGCGACACTGTCACATGAACAAACAGGACCAGTACCCTGCCTGTCCCACCCGCCGGGAGGGTGGTGGGGAGGGGTTTGTGCTGGTGTGGGGGGGGGGGGGGGGGGGGGGTTGATGCTGGTGTGGGGGGGAGAGGGGTTGATGCTGGTGTGGGGGGCAGGGGAGGGGTTGATGCTGGTGTGGGGGGCAGATGGGGGAAGGGGTTGGTGCTGGTGTGGGGAGGGGTTGGTGCTGGTGTGGGGGGCAGTTGGGGGAAGGGGTTGGTGCTGGTATCAGGGGCTGCTGATGGTTGGGTGTAGGGGTTGGGGCGGTGGGTGCGGGAGGAGGGAGTGCTGTGGTGGGTCCTGGCCGTGACTGTTTGGAGTTTAGGGGTGTGTTGGTGTGCGGGGCGGCTGTTAACTGCTGTCTCGCTCCAGATCTCTGGCTGGAGTACATCATGGAGGAGCAGCAGCACCCCCAGGGGAAGGCTGAGCACACAGGGCAGATCCACTGGAGGGCCATGAAGGTGCTGCAGGGAGCAGAGGTGGAGAGGTTTGTGTCTCAGTTCACACTGCTGCAGACGGGGCACGTGTAGGTGCCGGCCATCCCCACCCGTGCTGTCGGACAGCGCCGCTCCACTGGACCCATTTCTCTGATTCTAGCATCGGATCAAGATTCTCTGCAGTCTCCCAGTCTGGATTCCCGCAGGGAGCGTTGGCCCCAACCCACCCACCCGCGGGGAGCAACGACCCACCCCGGGGGTGAGAGCCATCGTTCCTCAGACCTGAGTTGTTTCACCCTGTGAACTGGCAGATAAAGTTCTGGATTTGATGTCTTCCGTGTGTCTGGTCTCATTCTTGGGGTGGGGGGTGGGGGAGGAGTGGGTGTTGGGGAAGGCTCTGAGATTTAGACCCAACAACAGGGATGAACTGATATTTCCAGTTAAAGATAACATCAACATGGAGGGAACATGCGGCGGTTAGACATGTTTGTTGCAGCTGGTGATTACTTGGTACTTCAGTGGAGTGGATTTCACTTGCCCATTGCCTGAATTGTCCAGGCCTTGGTACGCACGGGCTGCTTTACTTTGTTGAGCTGTGAATGGGACTGGACACTGTGCAGCCGTCAGTGAAGGTGCCCACATCTGACCTCCTGAAGGAAGGTCACTGATGGAGCAGCTGAAGGTGGTTGGGCCCAGGACACTGCAGCTTCAGATTGTCCTTGGTGTCTGTTCAGTGCGTCTTGAGTAGGGAGGAGGTGTTGGTTTATTGGGGGCTGTTCCCCTCATGCCATTGATTCCTCCAGCTTCCCATCCTCGGCCTGATGGTCTGAATGATTATTTGGGCCTGACAGGATGGTTGCTCCATTGTTGAGTTGTCTGCAACTCTTCACAGTCTCTCTTTCATCTCTTCATTTTGCTGCTGTTGGAACAGTAGTTCCCTTTCAAGAACTCGTACGCTTTGATACTGTTGTGTGTTTTCATCCTCGAGGGCACCAATCCTCTGCTGTAGCCTCACGTTCTCCTGCTCCAGTTGTGCTCTCTGTTCTCGGAGCTGGTGGTGACCTGCCTGGCCTTTCTCTCAGTAAGTGCCAGGATGACAACCAGCACTGAACTGAAGGCAAGAACTAGGACCCATCTGAAATTCCTTTCCTCTTCCAGCTCCTGAGAAAGACTTAAAATTCTTGGTAGGTTGAATATACTGATGGCATTGCCCATGTCACTTTCAAAGTGGTGCCAACACTCATGAAACATCCAGACTCCGTTCACCAGACTGATCTGGAATCAAAAGCTCATTAGTCAGAGAGTTGTACAGCATAGAAACAGGCCCTTGGTCCAACTCAGCCATGCCATCCAAAATGCCTATCCACACTAATCCTATTTTCCTGCATTTGGCCCATATCCCTCTATTCCTTTCCTATCCAGGTTCCTAATCTGTTCAAATATTTTTTTAAAAAACTGATTGTACCTGCCATTTCCTCTGGCAGCTTGTTCCATAGACCCACCACCCTCTGTGGTAAAAACTTGCTCCTCAGATCCCCTTTAAACATTTGTCCTTCTTAAACCTATGCCCTTTAGTTTTAGACTCCCCTGCCTTGGGAAAAGACTGTGGCCATCTACCCTATTTATGCCCCTCAGTATCATAAGGTCACCCTTCAGTCCCCTGTGCTCCAGTGAGAACAATCCCAAGGAGAACTATCCAGTCTCTCCTTGTAACTACAGCCCTCCGTTCCAGACAACATCTGCACTTGCTTGGTTGCTACCACATCCTGTAGTGTGACCAGAACTGTACACAGTGCTCCGTGTGGTCTAACCAGTGTTTCGTACAGCCGCAACATGATGTCCCCACACTTGTACTCAATACCCCTGCTTATGAAGGCAGGCAAGCTAAACGCCTTCTTCACCACCCCATCCACCGCTGCTCCCATTTTCAGGGAGCTCTGAAGTTGCACCCTAAAGCCCCTCTGTGCATCAACACCAGAGGTCCCTGCGTTGACTCTGTATGTCCTGCCAGTATTAGACAACCCAAATCTGTGACCTCACACTTGACTGGATTCCATCTGCCAACTTCCCAGCTGGTGCATGTCCCTCGGGCAATCGTCGTGTCATCAGCAAACTTATCAGGCCACAGACATTCTCATCCAACTCGCTTGTATATGACAAACAACAAAGGTCCCAGCACTGATCCCTGTGGTACACTATTGGTTATAGACTCCCAGTCAGTAGAACAACCCTCCACCACTGCCCTTGTCTCCTGTCACCAAGCCAGTTTTGGATCCAGTTTGCCAAAACACCTTGGATCCCATGCACCCTAACTTTCTGGACCAGTCTACTGTGCAGGACCTTGTCAAAAGCCTTGCTGAAGTCCCTGTATACCACATCTACCACCTTGCCTTCATCAATTTTCTTAGTAACCTCCTCAACAAACTCCTTTAGATTTGTGAGGCAGGATTTCCCCTGCAGAAAATCCTGCCAATGTCCCCTGATCTTCCCCGCCTTTCCAAATGATCAGAATTCCTATCACTTAAGAAGTTTTTCCAATAGATCCCTACTGTTGACACAGGCTCACTGGCTTGTAGTTTCCTGGCTTATCCATTCCATCCTTATTGAATATGGGAAGAACATTAGCTATTCTCCAGACTGGTACCTCATCTGTGGCTAAAAATGATGCAAAGATTTCCATCAGAGCCCCAGCAATCTCGTCCCTTGCTTTCCATAACACCCTGGGATAGATTTCATCAGGCCCTGGGGATTTGTCCACCTGGCAATCTCTCTAACACTTCCTCTTTCCAGATAAACACATGTTGCAGATTATGAGTGTGCACCTCCCCTAACTCTCCATCCTTCTCACTGGTGAATAATAACAGGTAGTATTTACTTTAGGACATCAAACATATCCCCTGGCCCCAAACAAAGACTTCCCTTTTGGTCCCTGAGCGGGCCTGCTCTTTTCCTGGCTACCCTACTGTTAATGTATTTATAAAAGGCTTTGGAATTTGTTGACCAGGGCCACCTCGTGCCCTTGCCCCAGTAACTGCTTTCTTAAGATCTCTCCTACATCCTCTATAAATTCAAAGGTCTCGCTTGTTAACAGTTTCCTGCACCTACATACACTTCCTTCGACCTGATGAAAGCCTCAATTTCCTTAGGTAACCAGGGCTGAGAGATCTGAAACCTGATCAGGCTCATTGCCTAGTACCAGGTCCAGTATGGCCTCTCCTCTAGTCAGCCTGTCCACATACAGTGTCAGGAATCCTTCCTGGACACACCTAACAAACTCTGCCCCATCTATCCCCTTTACACTAAGGAGGTGCCAGTCAATATTAGGGAAGTTGAAATCGCCCATGACAACAACCCTGTTATTTTTGCACCTCTCCAAAATCTGCCTCCCAGTCTGATCCTCAGTGTCGCTGCTGCTATTGGGGGGGGAGGGGGGGCAGTTCTGTAGAATACTCCCAATGGATGATTCTCACTCCCTCCTGTTTCTGACTCCCACCCACACTGACTCAGTTGATGATCCCTCCAGGACATCCTCCCTTTCTACAGCTGTGATACTGTTCCTGATCAGCAAAGCTATTTCCCCACCTCTTTTACCTCTGTCCCTGTCTCTTTTGAAATATCTAAACCCCGGAATATCCAGCAGCCATTCCTGCCCTTGTGACAGCCAAGTCTCTGTAATGACCACAACATCATAGTTCCCACGTACTTACCCACGCTCTAAATTCATCACCCTTGTTCCTGATACTTCTCGCATTATAGCAGACCCACTTCAGCCCATCCAACTGACTGCAATTTTGCCCTTTCAACTGCCTATCCCTCCTCACAGTCTTTCTACACTCTGCATCCACTTGTACACGAAATGCACCAACCTCTGACCTATCACTCTGGTTCCCATCCCCCTGCCAAACTAGTTTGAACCCTACCCAACAGCTCTAGCAAACCTGCCTGCAAGGATATTAATCCCCCTCTAGTTCAGGTGTAATCCGTCCCTTTTGTACAGGTCATATTTTTCCCAGAAGAGATCCCAGTGTTCCACAAATCTGAAACCCTGCACCAACTCCTCAGCCATGCATTCATCTGCCAAATCATCCTATTCTTACCCTCACTGGCACGTGGCAGCAATCCTGAGATTACTACCCTTGAGGTCCTGCTTTTCAGCTTCCTACCTAGCTCCCTATATTCCCTCTTCAGGACCTCATCTCTTTTCCTACCCTTGTCATTGATACCAATATGTTCCACGACCTCTGGCTGTTTGCCCTCCCCCCTTCAGAATGCTGTGGACCCGAACCGAGACTTCCCTGACCCCAGCACCCAGGAGGCAACATACCATCCGGGAGTATAGTCTATGAGTATAGCATGGGTATACCAACATACCATGAGTATTTGCACCGAGCGATGTCAGACCCTGGGGCTGTTTGTGAGCCCAGTGTGGAGCAAAACACTGACCTGCCTTTTCCCCATAACCCTTAGTTCCCCCACTGTGCAAAAATCTATCTCACTGTGTCTTAAATATATTTAATGAGGCAGCCTCTACTGCTTCCCTGGGCAGAGAATGTCCACAGATTCACTACTCTCTGGGAAAAGCAGTTTCTCCTCATCTCCATCCTAAATCTACTCCCCCGAATCTTGAGGCCATGTCCCTAGTTCCGTCTCACTCCCAGTGGAAACAACATTCCTGCCTCTGTCTTATATGTCCTTTCATAATTTTACGTTTCTATAAGATCCCCCCTCATTCTTCTGAATTCCAGTATGTCCCAGTGACTCAATTCCTCTCTCATAGGCTAACCCCCTCATATCCGGATCAACCTGGTGAACCTCCTCTGCACTCACCTCCAAAGCCAGTACATCTTTCCTCAAGTAAGGGACCAGAACTGCACGCAGTACTCCAGGTGCAGCCTCACCAGTACCCTGTACAGTTGCAGCATAACCTCCCTGCTCTTAAATTCAATCCCTCCAGCAAGAAGGCCAAACGTTCCATTTGCCTTCTTGATAACCTGTTGCACCTGCAAACCAACCTTTTGTGATTCATGCACAAGCGCTCCCAAGTCCTCTGCACAACAGCATGCTGCAACCTTTCACCATTTAAATAATAATCTATCTTTATTTTTCCTTCCAAAGTGATGACCTCATGTTTACCAACATTGTACCTCATCTGCCAGACCCTTGCCCACTCACTTAACCTATCTATATCTCTCTGCAGACTCTCCGCATCCTCTGCACAATTTGCTTTTCCACTCAATTAGTGTCATCAGCAACTTAGATCACACTACACTCGGTCCCCTCTTCCAAAATCATTAATGTATATCATGAACAGTTGTGGGCCCAGCACCGACCCCTGCGGCCCCCGACTCACCACTGATTGCCAACCAGAGAAACACCCATTTATCCCAACTCTCTGCCTTCTATTGGTTAACCAATCCTCTATCCATGCTAATACATTAGCCCAACTCCATGTATCCTTATCTTATGGATAAGTCTTTTATGTGGCACCTTATGGAATGCCTTCTGGAAATCCAAGTATACAACATCCACCTGTTCCCCTCTGTCCACTGCACTCATTATATCCTCAAAGAACTCCAGTAAGTTTGTCAAAAAGGACCTGCCTTCCTGAATCCATGCTGTGTTTGCCTGATGGAACCACTTCTATCCAGATGTCTCACTATTTCTTCCTTAATGACAGCTTCAAGTATTTTCCCGACTACAGACGTTAAGTTAACTGCCCTATAGTTACCTGCCTTTTGCCTACATCCTTGTTTAAACAGCGGCATGACATTTGCTGTCTTCCAATCCGCTGGGACCTGCCCAGAATCCAGAGAATTTTGGTAAATTATCACAAATGCCTCTACTATAACTTCCACCATTTCTTTCAGTACCCTGAGATGCTTCCCATCAGGACCAGGGGACCTGTCTACCTTTAGGCCCACTAGTTTGCTCATCACTACCTCTTTAGTGACAGTGAGTGTATCGAGGTCCTCACCTCCCATCGCATCCATAACATCTCTCTTTGGCACGTTAGACGTCCTCCACCATGAAGACTGACACAAAATAGTCGTTCAAGGCCTCGGCCATTTCCACATTTTCCCCAATATTAATTCCCCCTTTTCATCTTCCAAGGGACCTACATTCACTTTAGCCACCCTTTTCCACTTTATAAAAACCTATAGTACCTGTTTTTATATTTTGTGCTAGTTTACTTTCATAATCTATCCTCCCTTTCCTTATTGCTTACTTAGTGGTTCTTCATTGCTTTTTAAAGTTTTCCCAGTCTTCCAGTTTCCCACTACTCTTGGCGACTTTGTATGCATGAGCTTTTAGCTTGATGCCTTCGTTATCCGCGGCTGGCTCTCCCCACCCTTACTGTCCTTGCTTTTAACTGGAATATACTTCTGTAGAGCACCGTGAAAAATCTCTTTGGAAGTCTTCCCCTGTTCCTCAGCTGTCCCACCATATAGCCCGTGTTTCCAGTCTACACTAGCCAACTCCTCCCTCAGCCCATTGTAGTCTCCCTTGTTTAGGCATAATGCACTGGTTTTAGATCGAACTATTGCACTCTCCATTGGTATGAGAAATTCAGTCATATTATGGTCACTCTTTCCAAGAGGATCCCTAACTACAAGATCGTTAATTTTACCTGTCTCATTGCACAGGACCAGATCTAAGACACCATTTCCCTTGAAGGTTCACTAACCTGCTGTTCAGGAAAGCTATCATGGATGCATTCTATGAAGTCCTCCTCAAGACTGCCTCGATCAACTTGATTCGCCCAATCAATATGAAAGTTAAAGCCACCCATGACCACTGCCGTTCCATTCTTACAAGCATCAAGTATTTCTTGGTTTATTGCCTGTGCCACTGTAATGTTATTATTCGGTGACCTATAGACAACTCCCACTAGTGATTTTTTTTCCCTTTACTGTTCCTAATCTCTACCCAGATGGACACAACATTCTGCTCCTTCGGTCTTATATTGTCTCTCACTATCGCCCTGATCTCATCCTTAATTAAGAGCGCTACCCCACCTCCCTTACCTTCCAGCCTATCCTTCCGTATTACCTGATACCCTTGGATATTTAATTCCCATTTAGATGAGCACTTTAATCACCGTGGCATTGAAGATTCTCGAAAACCTATCGATGATCAGCATGGACATGGTGGACTGAACGGCCTGTTTGTGTGCTGTGTGACTCTGTGATGTGCAGCACCCAGAACTGGACATTGTCCTCCAGCTGTGGCTGAAGCCATGCCTGAGGCAACACCATTACTTCCTTGCTGCTATCCGTAAACCCCAGGCCCACTCTCCCACCCTGCCCTGCTGCTTCTGATGAACTGTGGACATGACCCCTAATCTCGGTTCTTTCAGAATCATGCCTCCAGTTTAGATTGCCTCTTTGCCTTCTCCCCACCAAGAACAGCACCTCTCATTCCCCTGCACTGAGTTCCAGCCCCAGCTGTCCCCCACTCACCGGCCCGTCTCCACCTCCTTGCACAGGTTTTGTGGTACCTGCAGGTTTGGACATTGCGATCTGTGCACATCAAGGAATGCAGTGGTTCCCAGGGGAACTGGTACACGTCCTTCAGTCTAAAAACAACCTATCACCACAGCCCGGTGTTTCCTGTTACTCAGAAGCACCGGTGGAGATTGGCTGCACTCCCTGTCATCCAGGACGTGCATCTTGCAAAACCTGTTCTGTATACGGAGCCTTTTCAAATGTGGGTTGGAATTTCACCTCCACCAGCAGAACCTCCCTCATCCATCCCTTTTATGGCATCAGAACTTTTGTCAACAAGGGTATACTTCCAAGTAGTGTTATCATAGTCTTATAGAAATTGGTAGCGGGAGGAGGCCGTTTGGCCCTTCAAGCCTGCTCTACCAATCACCATGATCGTGGCTGATCATCCAACTTCATTCCCTGTTCCAGCTTTCTTCCTACATCCTCCCATCTCTGTAGTCCTAATAACTATACCTAACTCCTGCTTGAATATATTTAATGTTTTGTCTTCAACAGCCTTTTGTGGTAAGAAATTTCACAACTTCACCACCCTCTGGGAGAAGAAAGTTCTCCTCAACTCCCTCCTAAATGGCTCATCCGGCATCCTGAGACGGTGACTCCCCGACTACCCCACCTCCAGGGACATCCTCCCTGTATCTGGTCTGTCCAATTCCCTCTCGTTCTTCTAAACTCTGGTAAATATAAATCCAATCGTCCCCGTCTCTCTTCATACATCATTCCTGCCATTCCAGGGATCAATCTGGTAAATACACTCCCTCCATAACAAGAACATCCTTCCTCAGGTCAGAAGACAGAACTGCCTACAGTACTCAAGGTGTGGTCTCACCAAGGTCCCGCACAGTTGCAGCAGGACATCCCTTCTCCTGGACAAACCCTCTCGCGAAGATGACCAGCACACCATTTGCTGCCTTAACTGCCGGCTGCACCTGCATGTTTACTCCAGTGACCGGTGCTCAAGGACACTCAGGTCTTGATGCACCTCCCCCGTTCCAAATCTCACTGTTCAGGTAAAAATCTGCCTTCCCGTTTTTGCCACGTGTTCAGGTTCTCCTGCACCTGCCCACTTGGTCAACCTGCCCATGTCACTGCGGAGCCCCTCTGCATCCTCCTCACAGCTCCCACCCCCCCCCAGCCACCCCCACCCTCGCTCACTTCCACTCCCACCCCCACCCCCACTCTCACCCACCCCCACAGCCACCCAGCTTGGTGACTTGGAGCGATAGCATTTAATTCCCTGGTAAATGATTAATCCTCCGCAGATGGATCTGTCCTGGCAACTAGAATGTAAATCCTGAGAGGATGTCTCTCCTCGGAGGGGTCCATGGGGCAGGTCTCAGAATAAAGGGGCAGCCATTTCAGACTGAGATGAGGAAGAATTTCCCTCCGAAGGCTGGGAGTCTTTGGAACTCTGTCCCAGAAGCTGTGGCAACTGAGAGTTATCTGGTGAGGGGGACCAAGTGTTAGAACACAGAACAGTACAGCACAGGAACAGGCCCTTTAGCCCACAGTGTTGTGACAAACGCCTAACCAAACTAATCCCTTCTGCCTACACGATCCATATCCCTCCACTCCCTGCGCGTTCGTGGGCCTATCTAAGAGCCTCTCAAACACCTCTATCCTGCCTCCACCCCCACCCCCACCCCCAGCAGCACATTCCAGGCACCCACCGCTCTCTGTGAAAACTTCACTTCATCCCTTTACTATCTCTCATTTAAAACAGGGACCCTAGTTGTAAATTCTGCCAAGGAAGCATGATCTCCACATCCACACCGCCCTCCTTCACATCCCATCCCCTCCCTGAATATGTTGGAACCCGTTCCCATCCTTTCAGCAGCCAGCTCTGCTGTCACAACATGTAATCGATGTGGTTACACCAGGCACTGTAAACTGATGTGTAAAACCTATCTCTGTCTGCTTCTGACAAAAGATTTTGATTTCCAAACCCTTTCTGCACTTGTTCCCTCCTCATCAGTGCTACCGTCCTGTTGCCAAACCCTTGCCAAATTAGTTTAAATCTTCCCACAAGGACTTTGCTGCCAGCTCTGTAGATATTGGTGAACAAGGTGGAAATGAGGAGAGAGCTCACAGTCAGACCAGCGTCATCTTATGGAAAGGGGGGCCAGGTTTGAGGGGCTGAGTGGCCTACTCTAATGTGTATGTCCCAATGTATAAGGTGCAACCTGTCCCATCTCTACAGGTGCCACATTCCCCAGAACTACTCCCAACCCCCCAGGAATCTGAAGCTCTCCTCTCCAGCCACCACTGCTCTGTGTGTTCCTATTCTTATAGACACGGAGTGTGGTCAGGAGACTTCTCTGTGCTGAAGCCCATGGTGGTGCTTGACATCTCTGGGAGGTGGTTAACCTTTTCCAGGGTGGAAACAAACGACCAGCAGGAGGAGCTCAGTGGGTCGAGCAGCATCTGTGGGGGGAGAGGAACTATTGACATTTCTGGTTGAAACCCTGCATCAGGAACCATGGAGAGTGACCAGGGCCTCACTGCTGGTGACATTGGCTTGGGAGGAGAGCACTGATGCCGATGCAGGCACTCAACCTGAAACGTCGACAATTCATTACCCCCACAGACGCTGCTCGACCCACTGAGTCCCTCCAGCAGATTGTGTGTTGCTCCAGATTCCAGTGTCTGCCATCTCCTGTGTCTCCCCTCTAATCCGAGCTCTCTCGTGGGAAGATTTACCTGGTGAACAAACCCCATGATGTTCTCAAAGCCTCGAACAGACACAACATGCACCGTCTCCCAGCGATGGAGATGGTGCTGAGAGACTCCTCCACCCAGTGGCAGACAATGTAACTGGCAGAATAAGTCCACCAGCTCACAAACTACCCACACACCTTCCCCTCAGCCACCTTCTGCAGCAGAGCCTCTGCTTCCCACACTTGCCTCACCAGCCACCTCAGGACCCCCAACACCACAGTGGGAGGAAGTCATCCTCAATCACAAGGGACCGCCTAAGAATCTGGAGATGACTGCTGTTTGGATCTTACTTAATCTCTTTCCCAATTCCTTAACACCTCCCTGCCGCTTGTCATCTCCTTCTCCCGTTGTTGTGGGCACTGATATGGACCACAGCCTCTGCTGCTCACCACCCAGCTCCTCGCCTCTGGCCTTGCTTTTCCGACATCTCCAGTTCGTTAAAAATCCATCTCCCTGTAACTCCATCTACTTACCGAGTAAACGTTCCCCCTGCTTGTATTGTTGCTGGTTTTCCAGTGAGTTTAATTTCAGTAGGATCTTGTTACAGGAAGTTTAATGGAGGGCTGCCATCCGTGGACTGCCTCACTGAAATGCCAGCACCTCGGTTCGAGACCAGCTCAGTCTTCATGTCACCATCAGCCTCGTCGCTGAGTCAGTGGGAGGGAGTTACCTTTCCCTGTTTGAGTGGAAACCTATTGTTGGCCGTGTCTGCTGGTTGTGATCCAATAGGAAGTGGAGGCTGATTGGCTGAGCTGGGATTACAGGGGGCTGGGCCAGGCCAGGTCAAAGACGAACTGAAGTGAGCAACAGGTATTGCTGGAGCAACTCAGCGGCTCTGGACGTCTACAAGCTCAGCTATGAGTTTCTGAGAGTGAAACCCCCTGAGAACCACAGCAGAACAACCGGGGAGCCGCTGCTGTTGAGTTCCCAGTGGTGTGATTGAGGGTAAATGCTGAGGCTTTGGCTCGAGAGGCTTCGATGAGCAGGTTGAGCAGAGGGTGAAAGTAAGATAAGGTAAAGGTACTTTTAACTTCCCCCTTTAGACAGTTAGGGCTGTGGTGTGCTCCTCCTGCAGGATGTAGGAAATCAGTGTCCCTGAAGACTACACCAGTGGGAAGTGTGTCCAGCTGTAGCTCCTGACTGATACACGGAGGAGTGAGCTGGAGGCACTGAGGATTACCGGGATGCTGAGAGCATCATAGATAGGAGTTTCAGTGAGGAGGTCACACCCAAGGGTGCAGGCTGCAGATATGCAGATGGTTGGGTGACCACCAGGAAAGGTAGAGAGGGTAGACAGATGGTGCAGGGTTCCCTGTGGCCATTCCCCTCCAAAACAAGTATACTCTTTTGTTTATTTTGGGGAAGTGACTGTTCAGGAGAAGGCAGCAGGAGCCAGTTCTGAGGCACCAAGTCTGGCTCTGAGGCTCAGCGGGAATGGTGAAGGCAGGAAGGACGATAGTGATAGGGGGTGGACAGGACATCCTGTGGCCACAAAAGGGACTCCAGGATGGTGTGTTGCCTCCTGGGTGCCAGGGTCCAGGATGTCTTGGGGCGTTGCAGAACATTCTCAAGGAGGGAGGGTGAGCAGCCAGAAGTTGTTATGTACTTTGGCACAAATGACATAGGTAAGATCTCTTTATCAGTCACATGTACATTGAAACACACAGTGAAATGCATCTTTTGCGTAGTGTTCTGGGGGCAGCCCGCAAGTGTCGCCACACTTCTGGTGCCAACACAGCACGCCCACAACTTCCTAACCCGTACATCTTTGGAATGTGGGAGGAAACCGGAGCACCTGGAGGAAACCCACACAGACACAGGGAGAACGTACAAACTCCTTACAGACGGCAGCCAGAATTGAACCCGGGTCATTGGTGCTATAATAGCGTTACACTAACCGCTACACTACCGTGCAGAGTGAATGTAGGGAGCTAGAGAAGAGGTTAAACAGCAGGACCTCAAGGGTAGTAACCTCTGGATTACTCCCAGTGCCACGAGCTAGTGAGAGTAAGAATAGGAGGATATGGCAGATGAATTCATGGGAGTTGGTGCAGGGGGAAGGGATTCAGATTTTGGGACCACTGGGATCTCTTCTGGGACAGGTAAGGCAGATGAACTCAGGGCATGGATAGTGACGCTGAACTGGGATGTTATAGCCATAACAGAAACCTGGCTCAGAGAGGGACAGGACGGGTGCTTTAGGGGAGATAGAGGTGGAGGAGGGGGGAGTTGCTGTTCTGGTTAAGGAGAAGGTCACGGCAGTAGTTTGAGATGAAATTACTGAGGGATTGTCCGGTGAGGCTTTATGGCTGGAACTGAGAAATAAGGGGATGGTCACCTTGTTGGGATGGTATTGTAGGCCCCCTAATAGTCAACGAGAATTAGAGGAACAAATGTGCAGGGAGATTTTAAGAATAATAGGGTTGTCATAGTCGGGGATTTTAACTTCCCTGATATAGACTGGGACCTGCCAAAGTGCTAAGGGCTTAGATGAGGTGGAATTTATTGTGTTCAGGAAGGTTCCCTCAGGCAGTATATAGGGGGCCCTACTGGGGACGGGGCAAAGCTTGACCTACTCTTGGGTAATAGGGCAGAGCAGGTGACTGAGGTGTCAGTGGGAGAGCACTTTGGGACCAGTGACCGTAATTATTTTAGTTATGGAAAAGGACACATCTGGTCCACAAGTTAAAGTTCTAAATTGGGGCAGGGCAAATTTTGACGGTATTAGCCAGGAACTTGCAAAAGTCGATTGGAGAAGGTTGTTTCCTGTAGCAGGGGCTCTAAACGTGAGATAAGGAGAGTTCACTGTTTGCCTGTTCTTATCCATGGACATGTCCAAGTGTAATTATACCCGCCTCACCCACTGCCTCTGGCAGCTCGTCCCACACACTCACCACCCTCTGCATGAAAAAGTTGCCCCTCAGGTCCCTTTTAAATCTTTCCCCTCTCACCCTAAACCTAAAAAGAGGAGGTGGGTGTAGAAGACTTTCAGACAGTACATGGATAGGAAAGGTTTGGAGGGATATGCCCTCCAATTCTTGATTCCCCAACCCTGGGAAAAAGATTGAAGTCCCAGCCTGTCCAATCTCTCCCTATAACTCAGTACCTCGAGTCCTGGCAACATCCTTGTAAATTTTTTCTGCACTCTTTCCAGTTTAAAAACATCTTTCCTATAGCAGGGCGACCAAAACTGAACACAATACTCCAAGTGCGACCTCATCACTGCCCTGTACAACTGCACCATGACCTTCCAACTTTTATACTCAATGCCCAGACTGATGAAGGTCAGTGTGCCAAAAGCCGCCTTCACCACCCTGTCTACCTGTGACTCCACTTTCAGGGAACCATGTACTGTACTCCAAGGTCGCTCTATTCTACAACACTCCCCAGGGCCCTGCCATTCACTGTGAAAGTCCTACCCTCATTTGTCTTTCCAAATGCAACACCTCGCACTTATCCAAATTAAACTCCATTTGTCACTGCTCGGCCCACTTACCCAGCTGATCAAGATCCCCCTGTAATTTTTGATAACCTTCTTCATTGTCCACTATACCACCTACTTTAGTGTCACCTGCAAACTTACCAACCATACTGAGTACATTCTTATCCAAATCACTGATATAGATGACAAACAACAATGGGCCCAGCACCGGCCCCCGGGGAACACCACTAGTCACAGGCCTCCAGTCCGAGAAACAACCTTTGACCAGCACCCTCTGCTTTCTACCATCAAGCCAATTGTGTATCCAATTAGCCAGCTCTCCCTGGATTCCATGCAATCTAACCTTCCAGAGCAGCTTACCATGTGGAACCTTATCTAAGGCCTTACTGAAGTCCATATAGACTACCTCTACTGCCCTGCCCTCATCAACTTTCTTGGTCACCTCATCAAAAAACTCCGTCCTGTCGATAAGACGTGATCTCCCATGCAGAGACCTGTGTAATGGTGGAGGAATGGACCATCTCACAGACTGACCACCCACACACTGTCACCCACTGCCCCATCTGTGGCAGAGTCTGCGGTTCCCACCGATGGCAAAAGGAGGAGAGAAACTCCAGGTGGATGCTGAGGGAGGTCCCGGTACCTGTGCCCAGTGCGTGTGAATGTTGGGAGACGAAGCGAGGTGCTCCTGCCTGTGGCTGCTGTTCCCGCTCACACCTTAGTCACAGCTTCCAAACAACCCAAGTGTCCAGTTCAGCTGTCCGGCCCAGTGTCCTGACTCTGGCCAGGCGTGCGGGGATACGGCCCAGGTGTGCTGACTCCGGCCCAGTGTCCTGACTCTGGCCCAGGTGTGCAGACTCTGGCCCAGGTGTGCCGGGGTACGGCCCAAATGTCCCAACTCCAGCCCAGGTACGCCAGGGTGCAGCCCAGGTGTCCTGACTTCGGCCCAGGTGTACTGAGGGCCAAGGGGTCCAGGTCGGGAGGGAGTCTCTGGACCTGTGGTTTCTCTGGGTTGTTCTCTAGGTCAGGACTCTGCACCAACCCATCCTCTTGTCTCTCTCTCTCCTTCCCATGCCCTGGGGAATGGGGGGGGGCAGCTGTTGGGTGTACAGGGTGGGGCCATCAGTGAGTGGGTCCCGTTCAATGTGCAGGGACCAAGGGTGCACCTGAACAACAGGAACATCGACCACAGCTTGGTGTTCAACACCATCATCCCCTCCAAACTCATCACCTGGGCCTCTGCAACTCCCTCTGCAATGGGATCCTTGACTTACTCATCGGCAGACAGTCAGTGAGGATCGGTAACATCTCCTCGCTGACAGGTGCACCTCAGGGCTACGTGCTGAGACCCTGCTCTACTCTACACACCTTTGTGTGGGTAGGCAGGGCTGTAGTGCCGATGACACCACTGCTGTTGGATGAATCACAGGCAGCAATGAGTCACCATACAGGAGCGAGACAGGGCACCTGGGTGAGTGATGCTGCAACAACAACCCCTCGCTCAACGTCAGTAAAACTGAAGAGCTGATTGTTGACTTCAGGAAGGGGAAGGAGGGTGAACATGCGCCAGTCTACATTGGGGGAGCGATGGTAGAATGTCAGCAGCTTTAAATTCTTGGACATAAGCACATCGAATGACCTGTCCTGGGCCCTGCGCATAGATGCAATCACGGGGAAAGCGCGCCAGCATCTTCACTTTCTTAGGAAGTTAAGAAGATTCAGCTTGTCACCGAACACTCCAACAAACCTCTACAGATGGACTGTTGAAAGTATCCTGACTGGGACGGAATTCAAGTCCTCAGGAACGCAAGAAGCTGCAGAGGGTAGTGGACTGTGCCCAATACATCACGGGGACATCCCTCCCCACCATCAGGAGTATCTACAGGAGGCGCTGCCTCAAGAAGGCAACATCCATCATCAAAGGTCCCCACCATCCGGGCCGTGCCATCTTCTCACAGCTACCATCGGGCAGCAGGTACAGAAGCCTGAAGTCCCCACACCACCAGGTTCAGGAACAGCTACTTCCCTTCAACCATTCAGTTCTTGAACCAACCAGCACAACCCTAATCACTGCCTCAGTACAGCAACACTGGGACCACTTTGCACTACAATGGACTTAGTTTTATGTTTGAGAACATAGAACAGTACAGCACAGGAACAGGCCCTTCAGCCCACGATGTTGTTGGATGAATCACAGGTAATTAAAAGCCAAACTAATCTTTTCTGCCTACACAGTGTCCATTATCCCTCCGTTCCCTGCACATCCATGTGCCCAGCTAAAAGCCTCTTAAACCCCTCTATCGTATCTGCCTCCACCACCACCCCTGGCAGCACATTCCAGGCACCCACCACTCTTTGTGTAAAAAGAATTTGCCCCACACATCTCCTTTGAACTTACCCCCTCTCACCTTAAATGCATGTCCTCCAATATTAGACATTTCTACCCTGGGAAAAAGATACTGGCTGTCTATCTATGCCTCTCATAATCTTATAAACTTCTATCAGGTCTCCCCTCAGCCTCCACTGCTCCAGAGAAAACACAAGGTTGTCCAACCTCTCCTCATAGCTCATGCCCTCTAATCCAGGCAGCATCCTGGTGAACCTCCTCTGCACCCTCTCCAAAGCCTCCACATCCTTCCTGTAATGGGGCGACCAGAATTGGAATGGCTGTTCTGTGATCACCCCCACACCCTCCCACTTCCCCCAACATCTCCCCCCACCCTCCCATTTCCCCCACCAACACCCTGAAATAACACTAGGAAGGTTGAGCCGTAGACCGGATACCCAAAGACACAAGGTGTGAGAGTGATGTTGCGGCATCGGTGAGGTGGTACCAGGGTCTGGTATGGTGATGGTGCAGGGTGTTGTACACACAGGCAACAGACCAGACACAGAAGCAGAATTGTAGCAGTGACTCACATTGTATTCAGTTACCACACTGAGAAATTCCTACCCCAAAAATCGCTAACAGCATAATTAAACTTAAAAGTGCAACTATAGTGAAATATTCCAGTCTGAAGCACAAGAACAGTCCCATCTCTCCCCCGCACCCTGCCAGCTCACCACCCCCCAGTCTGGGTGTCACCAGGACCACCCAGCTCCAGACTCCATCACAGCCTGGGTCCAAACACGGACCAAGGAGCTGAATCCCAGAGGTGGGGGGAGTGACTGCCCCTGACATTAAGGCAGCATCTGACCCAGTGTGGGATCAAGGAGCCCTGGTAAATCTGGTCAATGGGTGTTGGAGGGGAAACACTCCAGTGATTGGAGTCAGAGCTCACACGGGTGGGTGTGGGTGTGGGAGGTCAGTCCTCCCAGTCCCAGGACACCAGTGTGGGAGTTCTTCAGGGCAGTGTCCTGGGCCCAACCACCTTCAGCTGCTCCATCAGTGACCTTCCTCTTGGGCAATTAGGGATGGGCATGAAATGCTGGCCTGGTCCAGAGCTGCCGAGGGGATCCCATTCTCTGCCTCCGGTGCGGGTGTTGTCCTGACCCTCCCTCTGGCTGGGCAACTGTTGACAAACCTTCCACAGGACTGAACTTGGGAGTGGAGTCATTCAAAGTTTTGCCAGCATGGTCTGGGGTCACGGGATCGGTCCGGGGTCATGGGGTCGGTCCGGGGTCAGTCCTGGGTCACATGGTCTGGGATTGAACAGGAATAGACAAAGAGGCCATTCTGCCCATTATTGCCTACTTGCCCACTCCCAATCCTGGGTCCCGCTGCCTGTGGCTCTTCAAGGTTTCATCCAAGTCCCTGGATCTGAGTGTTTCTCTGCACCGAACCCTCGGGCAGCCCATTCCCGAGCCCCAGCCTCTCTCTGGTGAAACACTCCTTCATCTCCCCTCTAACGGAGAGATACAGCGTGGGAACA